>NC_136905.1:36989221-37219404 GCF_949606895.1 Notothenia rossii
TGTAGATTCCCATTTCTGTTTGAATTACAAAATGGACATCAGAAATTGGCTTAAAATGTCTAAGGATTTATTAAAATGAAATAGCGATGAAAGAACCGCAGCCGATGCAGCTGCTGGCACCTGCCGTTGCAGCAGCACGCCTTAATGTCACAAGCTTGACCTCGGCAAACCCCGGTGCTGAGTTAGCGAGCCCAAGCCTTGACTCATCAAGACGGCCGCCACCAACGCTGTCCTCCGAGGCACAGCTCCTTGTGCCCCTACCATCACCACCTGCGTTGCCACACACCCTGTACCACAACCGCCAGCATCCTCCTCCTCCTCTGTGCCGGTGCCTCCACTACAGACACTACCTTGCAGCACATCAACAGGTAGGCTACTATTGGGCCAGCAACTGCTCAAAGACCAACAGCCCCAGATGATCTTGGGGTTAATAAACCCAACCAGGTGAAACTGGATCGTTATCCAGGGAGATTGTTTTCAGGAAAGAAGCGCACTTTTGCCGCTGCATGGTACAACAACAGACCATGGCTTGAATATTCGTTAAAAGCAGACGCAGCCTTTTGTTTCCGCTATAGACAGTTTAAAGTAAATACGTCTTCATCTGATGCGGCTTTTACTGTCAAAGGTTTTTGCGACTGGGAACACGCATTAAAAGGACTTCTAAGGCATGCCGCATCAAAAGAACACATTTCATGTGAGAGTTTGTGGAGAGAGAGACAGATAGGCGAAACAAATAAGGAAATTAGTACTTTGGTGCAGATCAGCTGGCACGGAACCATTATTACGTGTCAGCTGTCGTTGATATTATAGCTTTTTTAGCTGTCAACCAACTCCCTCTCAGAGGTAAACCATGCCCAAGGCGGGCTAAACAGTTCATCGTCTCAGTCTATTTCTTTCTGATTGTAACGATGATGAAGCTGCCATCCTTAAACAGTGTGCCTTGCTCGTGATTTACCAGTGTTTGTGCTGCCACACACACAATGTTTCAAAAGTGGTTTTTTATTTGTGTATGTATTTGCGATAAGTGTGCGTCTTTACGCAATGCTGTTGGCCTTGCTGTTTGATATATATTGTGCCGCAGGCCCGCAGCACATGACGGTTTTGTGTGCCCTCCCATGAAAATAATATGCCTTCCCTTTAGATTTGTACTGGCGCCGGGTCTGATGAGATATAACTGGGAATCGGTAAGAACCATCACTATCAGGGTTGGGTAGGGAAAGCAGAACTTCATAAAGCTGGTACGAAATAAACAAGAAATTAAGGGGAGCAGGCACATTGAAACATTTCACAGGGAAACAGTACAATGGCAAATAAAACATTACATGAGGGAAATCCAGGGTCAGACAGAGATTGTAAACCAAGTACTATGACTTACTGGACAACACCGGGACATAAACATAGACTGGAACATTGACAACAAACTGACAGAGAACACTGGGCTAGACAGTCCTATATTCACAGGAATAATCACAGATACAAGACAAAGCTATAGGGAAGGCATACAAAAACACAACGGTAGAAGGTGAAAATAATCAGACAATCAAACAGATTGTACAACACAGAGATTGGAAGTTAAACTAGACAGGACAGACAGGAAAAAACTAATTTCAAAGAGAAACAGGAAACAAAAACAACACCAGGATTATGACAACATTGGTACACACCTAAACAATGATGAATGTTCTGCACTCGTTCTCTAGGTGTGATGAACTCGGAGGAAGGGCATTTAGGTAAATTACAAATCTTTGTTTGTCCGTTCTGGGCTGCTATACAAGCATAGAGGGGATCATTTTAAGCTAATAAAGAAATCAAGATTCTTAGTTTAAGGCTATAGTAGACTAATGAAAATATAGTTGTGAATATTAGATTTATTTTTCTGCGAATAAACTAATACTTTGGCTGTTGATTTGCTGCATCCAGACCACTGTTGTGCAGCAGCAAGCCAAAAGCCTGCTAGCTTCTTAACAGCAGGGACAGCAGGTGGTTAAAAGCCGTCCAGAATGGTGGCCGGAAAAACGGCTAACCATGCTGATATCTAGAGACACACAGGAGGCAGAGTAAACCAAAGAGAGTAAGGTGGAGAGCTTGGTCTAGATTTCTGGAGAAAAAATTAAGCCACGAGCTAACAGTGTTAGCCAGAGGTCAGACGGAATATCCAACCCAGTCTCACGGCATTTCGTGTTATAGTCACAAAATTAATTTAATCTATTGATTCGTGTTTACCATCACGATTTTTGCATTTTTTTCGTGTCACACGGAACGATTTGAAAAGCAATGTATTTATATTGGTATTTCGTGCCTGCAACAGGTCTTTTTGTCCGGTCGGGTCTTGGAAGACCAGAAGCTGTGTGTTTCATAAAAACATTTTCTTACTCAATATCTTACCCTAAGCCTAACCCTTTTATTTTAAAAATTGTATAAATGTCAGAGTTTTTTTGCCGTACGCGAGGAAAATTAATTGGGCTCAGAGCCTCAGAATACTGAAATCTGTTTTTAAAAAAAAAGAAAATCCTTCTAATTTGTCATTATTTGGTGCAGGGACGAAACATACTACCAATAGAAATAAATTGCTTCTAAAATCGTTCTGTGTCAGAATACTGAAATCTGTATTTTCTTTAAATGTCTTATTCCTTTAAATTTTTTATTATTTACATTTGCTTTTAAATCGTTCCGTGTGACACGAAAAAAATGCGAAACTTGTGTAAGTGAGTTTCGTGACTATAACACGAAATGTCGTTAGACTGTCTTGGAATATCTGGAGTGTAGTTCAAAGTGGTTTACATAAACAACGTTTCCATCAACATTTACATCCACAGGTTCATGTTTCACTAATTTTCCCCTTGGATTAATAAAGTATTTTCTCTGATCGATTGATTGAATAATCCTACACACCTGCACACCTGATTTCTTTCTGACTGTTTTTAAAAACAGTCAATTATAATTTGTATTGTGTAGTATGCATGGTCACTGTCTAGTGTTAATACTGGGTCTACGTCTCTTTTATTTATTAAACATGTTCATGGCTTACCTCTTTTGTCTAGAGGGTATTTTTAAATGACATGCATAACCTCACATCACAAACTCAACAGAGGCCACAGAGATACAGCTGAGTGATTGGAAAGGTCGAGCACCCCTCTCTCTCAATCCCAAGCAACCAGGGTCCTTTTTGCTGTGTTCAAATCAGAATCAGAATCATTTTATTGAACTCTTCTTGATAACGTTAGGATAGCAGGCACTACCCCCTCATTTGTGGTTCGTGGCATCCTGGGGTTATCAAGAAAAGTTTCATAAAACGCGGACCTGATTGTCAGGTTTTTTACTGACACTGCAAAAAAAATAAAGGTAAAAGTCCTCAAGCATCAGACTGTATGAAGCTAACACTAGCAAAACCTCATCATCAGTGCCAAGACGCCCTTGTGAATCATATATATATATATATATATATATATATATATATATATATATATATATATATATATATGAGATATCATATATATCTCTACTGCAAACACATGCTTCGGGATTACCATTTGGATGCCTCCCAACTCTGAGCGGGGCCCTCCACCTTGCTGCAGCAGACCTGGAGGCTTTATTTGCCCAGACGTGGGGGACCGTTCTGTTCCTGCAGCCAGCATCTGATCACTTGTAGACCAGCCTGGCACCCAGATGAAACACTACACAGGTCCTGAACCCGCCATTCCTGTCCAAGGGCTTGCACCAAAGTGGATCCTGCTGAGGCACTTTGGTGATTCCTGTTTAACTCTGGCCCCTATCTGTATTGGTGAGGAATGAAAAGCGAGTTGTGTCTATTGAACCTGTTGGATTGTCATCATCCCAAACCTTATTTGCTGATCAAATGTTCTGTATGTGCTGCAATATTTGGATAATTGTCAATTTAATAATTTTCTTACACATTCACGACACATCCTGCTTCACAGAACAGTCAGTATGAGTCCTGGCTCTGCCGTTAATAAAGCAATGTGGCAGCTGGAGTTTCACTGAGCAGTCACTGGTGAAGGGGGAACATGTCAGTCACTTTCAGTAAAGAGGGTGCTGATGAGCAGGAAGTTCCCTGTGACAGATCAGCTGGGCCCGCCTTTGGTTTGTGGCCCAAGAACACTGCACACTAAACAACCCAATCTTATACAGTGATTATTATTCAATTAATACAATATCTTACTTTATTTGAAAACATTTGATTTAAATACATCTTTTCACATTTATTTAAATTAACTTTGATGATGGTCCTTGCTCCACAATATTTAATAAAAATACTAAACGAGATTACATTGTTTCTAATTTAAGGTGAACATTACATGATATATATGTATATTTTGATCGGTGTTTGGAATATTATCAAACTCCAAAAATATCCCCAAATGATCGACAAAAACATAATAATACATATACAGTGTTATGAACTCAGACACAGGACCCAATTGCAAGACCCGGGAGACAGAGGTAAAGTATTGGTTTTCCAAAAAAGCAAGATGAACAAAAAATGGTCACTATCGAATCTCAGAGCACAAAGAGAGCATAGGCCTGACCATGGCAAGAGACAAGACAAACTGACAAAGAACACACGGGATACAGGGGAATTTAAACACAGGATAACAAGACACAGGTGAAAACAATCAGGGGCGGGGCTGGTGCTGATGATCACAGGAGACACACAAGGGAAACAGGTGAACACAATCAAACAATTAGACACACCAGGGAAACTAACGACAGGGAGGAAAACACAGGGAGAAGGACCAGACAATATACAAGGAGGAAAACATGACAGGGAGAACAGAACAGCAAAACACCTATTACCAGACACACCAAACTAAAACCGTGACATGACATAAGAATCGTGACATACAGTAAGCTGTCATTACAATGTCAAAGTCTTAACCAAACTAACTCAAAGTTCTGGAGACAGCAGTGAACCTGCCGAACACTTCAGTGAATACAATGCTTGTGTAAATATAACACTAAATAACAATAGAACGGCCAAGTCGATGGTCGCACTACAAGAACGGTAAAGGAAAAGGGTCAATAGAGAGCTTTTTCCAACTGTTTAACAAGAATAGAAGTTAAGAGAAAATGTTTGGTCAGTGTGTGTGTGCCCTGCCCTCAGGCACATATGGAGCTGGTTTGCAACTGAGCCGCTCCGGCACAATAATCAGTGGAAAATGCAGGTAAACATGTCCCACTTACAGTATGCTATTTGGTCATGTGACCAGATTTGTGATTAAATGCTTTTTCTCTTTAATAATGGAGTTGTTCTCACTATTCCATGGTGTTCACAAGCAATACACTTTAGTAATTAACTATTCATATAGCACTACAAAACACTCAAATGTTTTACGATGCAAAACCAGAGAGCAGCTGGGTTAAGTCACAGGGTGGGAACTTTTTTCTGAAGGAGCCCTTAATGCAAGAATATACAGTAGAAATGAAGCCTATTTGATATATGGAGTCAGGACAATAACATCAACCAAAACTGACAACAACAAAAAAATCCTACAAGCCTTCAGCCTTCTGATAGTGACACATGCCACGGTGTGAGTACAGATTGGTATGCTAAATCATCCTGTCAGTGAAGAAAAGGGATGGGTATCGTTAGGATTTTATCGATACCGATACTGCTTATCGATACCGGTATTTTTCTATACTCTTATCGACACTTTTCAATAATTTGGTGCTGTTGGAGCACCACCCAATCGAGTGGTGGGAAGGTTCAACTCTGCTCCTCCCTTGATGAGCCGGTTCACAAAAGAAGGAACTCAAAGCACCAGGATAAAGGTTAAACAATAATCTGTTTTAATGGTAAAAAACAACAATACAAAATACAGAGTACCCTGCAACAGTACAAAATACAGAGTGCTCCGGGCTCAAGTTCTACCACCGTTTGAGATACGTCTCACGAACGGCCATTCAGAAGAAGAGCGCCAAGCATAAAAATATCATAATATCTATACACACAAGTGGGGAGGAGTTGTGTCGGTTGCTCCTTACTAGCTATTTGTTATTGGCGATTTCACTTCTGGGCGAGCCCTAGACAGTGAGTTGGTAGTTCTCCATTGGCCGGTTTCACTTCGGGGCGGGGCTCTAGGCAATGAGTCAGCAGTTGTTGATTCCATCTGTTTCGCCCCATCTCCTTACAGTGTGTGTGTGTGTGTGTGTGTGTGTGTGTGTGTGCGTGTGCGTGTGCGTGTGCGTGCGTGTGTGCGTGCGTGCGTGCGTGCGTGTGTGGCAATAGCACATTTAGTGTGATAGAGAGAGAGGGCGAGAGGGAGAGAGAGGGACCGATGCTAGCGGGGACCATGGTGTTAGCATCTGGTTAGCTAGCTGCACTAACGGACATAAGGAGCTGTTTCCAAAACAAGCTGGAGGAGAGTCTTCCCCAGAGTCCTGCACGGGTCTGATTTTCAAGACCCGCTCCCGCCCCGCACCCGCGACGTGCAATACCGAACCCGCCCCGCTACCCGCACATATTGCCAATTAGTTCCGCAACCCGACCCGACCCGTCGGCACAAGATCCGCAACCCGACCCGAACCCGCATATATATATATATATATAGGCCTATATACTGGATATATGAGCAGTGAAAGAATTTACAGAATTCACATGAGCAAGATTAAAGGGAAATGGAGCTCCCGAGAGAGCGCTGCGCTGCCTTAAATACATGCTGTAGGACTTTCAGGAGCTGTCCACTGTGTCCAGTAACACTTACTGAAAAGAAACTATTCATTTGTTGCGTTTCCCATAAATGTTCAGCTGGATGATGTATTCGAGCTGCTTATGATGCAGAGAATCATGCAATTATGAATACACGCAGTTGCGTATTTGGCTCAAAAAGCATGGGATGTTAATAATTAGGCTACATAATAATAATAATAATAATCAAGTAGCCTAACCTACGACGTTTAAAGTGATAATTGTTGGCCATTTCATATGTGAAATTTGGATAGTATACTTTAAAACGAAGGCAGCCTAATCCAGGAAATACAATGCCGTTCATTCCATTTAATTATATTCATGTAGACACATTAATTAGATGGTCCTCCGCCCCTCCCAGAAAACGTGACTTATTAAAAACGGAACGTTATCATATTGTTATGCAACAATCACGTGCATTTCTTTGGTTTAATGTTACAATCATTATGGCTGACGATATAAAACAAATTGAAGCCAACTGAAACCAGTGCAATTGCAACAAGGACACTTTTAAATTGATTAGAACAGTCAAGCTGGCTAATGCCAAAACAACAGACATATAGTAGACCTAACACACTTTTTTTAACAGACGTATAACCTTTTACAGAGTCTGTATTATTATATAATATACGAAATATATACGTACATATAAAACGTACATATAAAACAACATATATTCCATATAACCAGTGTTGGGACTAACCCGTTACAAAGTAACGCGTTACTGTAACGCCGTTATTTTTGGCAGTAACTAGTACTCTAACGCGTTATTTTTTTAATTCAGTAACTCAGTTACCGTGACTACATGGTGCGTTACTCCGTTATTTTTTTTATATAGTCTCGGCTCCCAGACGTTGGTGAGCGGCGCCAACAGCGAGGCGAACAGAGATGAGAACTGTACTTAAGTACAGTACTTGAGTAAATGTACTTAGATACTTCCTGTGTCACATGCGGAGACGCTTTGTGGGCGTGTTTGTGTTTAGTTAGCCTACTAACAATACTATCATGGCGACGGCGGAGCACAAGTTGAGTTTCTCCGCACGCTTTTCTCGAGCATAAAGAAAAGAATGTGTTAGTTAAGTGTACGTTGTGTCTTGGCGGGTCAAAGATCCTATCTACTGCTCAAAACAGCAATTCCAATCTGTTAAAACATCTGCAAAAACAACATGCTGGGACGAAGCTATTGACCACAGACCCAGAGCCATCCGACGCCACCCCGCCTCCACCCAAGCAACAGCGGCTGGATTTCAACCGAGGGACTGCTAGTCAGGTGAAAGTGGATAAAGCCATTGCACGGTATGTTGTTGAACACGTGCAGGCTATTTCTACAGTGGAGTCACCCGCTTTCAGGGAGCTAGTAAGCATGATACCATGTCCGGGCGGCACACGGCATATGGGACGCAAAACGTTTTCCAACTACCTGGAGAAAGAATATACCAAAATGGATAGCGAGCTAAAGAAAACATTTGAGGGGCTGGAATACATCTCGACCACCGCAGACATTTGGTCTGTCCACAACAGAAGCTTCCTCGGGATAACATCTCACTGGATAAACCCCACCACTTTACAACGCCAGAAAGCTGCGTTGGCCTGTAAAAGGATAAAGGGTAGGCACACGTACGATCTTATTGCTAGTGAGATTGACCACATTCACTCTTTGTATGGAGTGTCAACAAAAGTTACCTCCACGGTTACTGATAACGGCTCTAACTTTGTGAAAGCCTTTGCCATGTATCAACCGGAATCGCTCTCTGACGACGATAAATTGGCACTTTGAAACATATCTTTGTGTTTGTGTTTGTATAGACCACATTGCTTAGCAGAGTTAAGTGATGCAAATGCATGTCAAGTTGATCAACAGATTGTATTATTCTCCAATGCAATAACAGTACTTAAATGAAGGCTATAAGGGTATTAATGGGAGCTTTTTTTTTTTGGGAGCCCTTTTTTTAAGTAACTAAAACGTTACTTTTCACAGTAACGCATTACTTTTTGGTGTAAGTAATTAGTAAAGTAACTGAGTTACTTTTGAAATGAAGTAACTAGTAATGTAACTAGTTACTGGTTTTCAGTAACTAGCACAACAATGCATATAACACACTTTTTTTTAAACAGACTTTTACAGACAGGCTGGCGAACGCCATGTTCATCTCACAACTCAGTGTTTCTTTAGATTACTATGCAGAAAAAGAATGTCATCAACTGTCCCTGGTTTCAATTGGCTTCTCCTTTCTCAGATCACAAATCCAGCCGTGGAAAAATCTCGCTCACTCGCGGCGCTTGAAGCTGGAATGGAAATAATCGAACGAGCAATGTGTGCCACATTTGGAAACCTGGTTGCATGCTCCTTCCACCAGCTGAGAACATCGAAATTCTCCTCCTTCGGTGACTTGAAGTCGATGTATGCGCTCACTTCATCCTGAGTGCACTCATCGCTGGAAGAGGAATCCTCGACGTCGGATAATCCCTCCGATTGTCTAGCTCTCTTCTCGGGCGGTGCTGAACTGACAGTGGCAACACGTTGTGTGGGGCCTGCACGCCTCTCTTTTATGTCTAGAGAGGTGCGAATAGAGTGCGCAAGATTAAGCATATGCAATTTTATAAACTTTACAAATAGATTTCCTAATATTTTACATTTCATATTTTAAATGATGAAAACAGACAAGCAGGCGAATAAGCATATACAATACAGTAACAGTGGGCTATACTGTAACGTTAGGATAGTAACTTTTTTCCAATCCTACCTCAATTTAATTTTAATACAGTATGAAATAAACTATGAAATCACTTTTTTCTTTTTTCCTTCGGCCTTACCGTTCACAAGGCGCCGCACTTCGTTGTGCACTGTTTCCATCGAATGTTCCTCCACAAGCAGCTTCAGACTTTTCAGCTTTGGGTGCAAAAACATGGCCAGTTTGTGCAGGAGGTGTATCTCGTACTTTTCAACCAGAATTGTGAGACATTTTGCCTTTAGAGAGGAGAATGTCAGGTTGTCAGTGGAGGATGGTTGCAGGTGGCGTTTGAGGCGATCAAGCCACACAGCGGTGAGGTGAAGGGTTGGAGTTTTGGATGCCTCCAGTGCCTTAGTAGCCTCCTTGAATCTCTGAAGAAACATCACCATTGCATTCAAAGTGTCTTCGCTCAAGTCGTTCAGACGACCCTCTTCCCCCCTTTCCAACAGCAGTGCACGAACGTCCTCATATTGACAGCTGATCGACTCGAGCATTGTGTGGACTAAGTTCCAGCGTGTTTCCACTGATGCTTTTAACGTCTTTTTAAGGCGATTCTGGAGACTCGTTTGCTTAAAGTAAGTTACGAGTGACTTTGCCCCTGTGACAAGCGTAGTCACTTCCTCTCCGAACGCATCTTCTTGGCTTGGTTTCCCGATCGTAGTGTAAAGCACGGTGTTAAGGATGTGTGCAGCACAGCTCAGTCTTGTGACGGAGCGAAGGGCTGCCACTATGTTTGAACCCCTATCTGTCACATACACCAGTTTGGTGAAGAAATCCTCAATGCTGTATCTCCGCAGGGCTTGGATTATTGCTGGTTTGATATTATCAGACGTTTTACGCAAGGTGCTATCCCATTCCGGCGTAGAAAGCAACCTTTCGACTAGCTCACACTTGCTATTGATGTAATGTATTGTGTGACAAAGGTAGCTTATTTTCCGATAATCATCGGTCCACATGTCTAAAGTGACTGCTCCATTGTACTCACTCATCTGTTCTCTCAGCTCAGGAATTATGCTTTGGCGTATGTCTTCTGCATATTTTGTCACTGCGAGATATTGTTGTCGGATCTGGTAACAGCTGCATTGCATCGACACGGCCAGCCCGCGCACCAATGTCAATCAATCCCTGTGCTAATCCAGTGAAACCATCGCCACACACCGTTTCGAATGATCTAACATCACTGCAGACAAATTGTACAGCTAATTTGGACACCGTCTCCTTGTCTTCCCTTTTGGGTGCTTTAAGATCACGGTTATTGGTGAAGTATTGATTGATTGGTCTTGTACCTGTGGCATTGGCAGCGCAGCTCGACTCCATATGTTTTTTCAATGATGTAGTACCTAGCTTGCGGCTATCATAGGCCAACACTTTTTTGCACTTCTTGCAAGCAGCGAACCCAGCGACCTGGTTGTGTTCTCCATCTAGGATGAGTCCAAAAGCCTCCCAGACAATGGATTTTGCTCTTGATGAAGAGTTTTCGGCAATACTGTATTCTCCGCTGAAGAGCTTCGCCTTCACCGGCTCAGTCATTTTGAATGTGGCGCGCTCAGCAGCAGATTGGCGGCGCATGTTATGATGATGCGCGGGCCTGCGGGGGAAAGGTCATAGGGTTTAAACATTACATTAAATTATCATTTTTTATATTTTTCTTATGCAACACCCGCGATCCGACCCGCATCTTCTTTGTTTTACCCGGACCCGAACCCGAATATTTTTTGTTGAAAGAATACCACCCGCGATTCACTGTTTTCGCGGGTACCCGACCCGATGCAGGACTCTGGTCTTCCCCTGTCAGACTGAGGGGCTCAGGTGAGCTCAGGTGAGCTAAAGGACTCTTGAGTGTTTAGATTAGAACGGTTTTGTCACAAATTATTCGAAAGGTTATTTCCGCGGTACACCTTCATATGATCATTATAGTTATACAAACAATAAGAGAATAAATGAATTGATGATTTGTAAAATATCCATAAAGAAAAAGAAAATCTGTTTACAGTTCTGTCTCATATGGGTGCTGAGAGATGAATCCATAGATCTCTTCATGTTGCTCTCAAAGTGCACCAGATTGATGCCTTCATCTTCAATATTTAAAAAAAAATCTTCACGGGGGAACATCCCCCGGAACCCCCTAGAGGAGGTGAGGACCTAAAGGAGATGAGGACTCCCCTAGAGGAGGTGAGGTCCGCCCCCCACTCGCACATAGCACTTTACCCCTGCCTATATGCTGTGAGCTGATTATGGAGCCTTCATTGTAACAGTAATTCAGATGCAATTAGCCTATATAAAAGGCCTCAAATTGGAAACACTGTCTGGGCCGTCTTTTTCACTCAATTCTGCAATAGGTAGATCTCGCCTTTCACCTAGGCCGAGGTCGGTGATCTTGGGCTTAAAAAGGTTGGTGACCACTGCATTAGAGCATATTTATTTTTTGTCAAGTGGTACTAGTTTCTGTGTAACAGAAAAGTTATTTTCCTAACTCAATAGTTGTTGTTGTTGTTGTTGTTATTTTCAGTAACAATAATCATAACAGCAATGGCCGTAAGGCACATTAACAAGATTGCTGCTGTAAATTGGTATTGAGTAATGTTGGGTGACCAAATTAAATAAACTTTATTTTTCGATTCACAGAGCTGTAGACAGACATAACTGAGTAACTCAACTTTAGTTGAAAACATCACTGTGTTGTTGGAATAATCATCACCAAAGCATTAATAATTAATAATAAACTGTTTCAGTCTCATCAAATAATGTAGCCTGCAGCATTTACCCAGGTCGGAAGTCAAGATAAATGTTTGCCGTATTGAGTGTATACTGGAGAGAGAACTCAGGTCAGGCCACAGTGGAACGAAATGCAAAGATCAAGTTAAAACTTCTTTCTTATTTCCTTGCGTTTCCACAGGGAGGTTAGAACAAAGGGTTATCTGCATAGCAACAGAAAGGGCTTTAGCTCAAGGGTATGTCAGCAGGATGGGTGCTCGCTGCATCGTGAGCGCTCAGTTACAGCCTTGACACTGACTTTACCTACCTGTTTTCTCCAAACAAATATGAAGAAAAGCTATGTGGTGAGGGAAAATTCAATAATGCAGCTTTGGCCTCCCACTGCCCTGACCACGATAAACAGTTTATAAAAATGGATGATTGACTTTAAATTCGCTAATATATTAAGGGAAGGATGGCTCAAAATGATAGCAGCACGTCTCTCTCTGTCTGTCTCCCACACACAATACAATAAACACAAAATGTCCGTAGGAGGATGCAGATTCAAAAGTTGGTTCGTCAATCAGAGAGCAGCTATCTCCGCGTGCATGCCTCTGAATACATTTACCTTTCATTATTCCCCTGCATGGCCCATTGAGCGATCCTGGCAATCCTTTCAATGCCCACTTTTTCTCTCCATTATATATCTGGATTCAGAGAGATGCTTTATGACACATTGGTTAGTTGTTTCAGGAGGACATACAAAAAACAGCTCGGCAGACACTTTGAGATGCTGTGGTTGTCTGCTGTTGTTCTGGAAGCACTCTGCTGCCAGCTCTCCATTAATCATCCACTCTTATTAGGGGAGAAAGAAAAACTTGCTCAGTTTAATTGCCGCTAAAAGAAAGCAACAGACACATCTCCCTGAGGTCTTGCTTACCCTGTGTAAATGACAAAGGAGAGCATACAGAGGCTCTTCTAGAATGCTGGCAGGGAAACAACACCCCCCGCCCGTTCCCCCCGATACCTTGCCTTGCCTGAAGCTGGGCCTCAGCACTATTGATTCATTTGTGAGCTGAGCATTTTCCTAGAGTGGGCTGCTGGGAGATCTAAGCTGCTAAGACCTCTGACACAACATGTATCCCGCCCTGTTTGGGATGTTCACGGTCAGGGAGGCCGAGTTAGCTTGAGTCTTCAATTTGATGTGCTCAGTCAAACAGGACGGGTCACAATGTGGGGTGATCGACTGGCAGAGGTGGGAGTAACGGCCCCTACACACGACGGCGTGCGTTTCCGCTTCAATACTTCTGCCCATTCACTTTGAATGGGGTGACGTCACGATTCACCGAACTGCATTGTGGAAGCAAAGCGTAGCTTCTCTCGCGGTGCTCGCTGCAAAAGTAGAGCAATGTTCTACTTTTGACGCCTCGACGGAGGCGTCAGCCAATCAAATCCCGCGTATGCAAATCTGACAGTACAAGCGCTAGCCAATCAAACCGCATGTATGTTGGGAGAGCCACACCGCAGTTCATTTCCCATATGTCAAAAAATGGAGGAGAAAATTATCGTGGCGGTAGGGAATTGCCCGGTACTATATGACCAGTCCCTCTTTACATACAGGGATACAAACCGAAGGAGCCAGGCATGGAGGGAGGTGGCAGAGACAGTGGGTGAAACTGTTAGGTTTTCGCCTGTTTGGGGAGTTTATATCCAGTGTACTTCGTTTGAATTGACAGCTAGCCAGCATGGATGTAGCATGAATGTTGCATAAAATAGCACCATAGACATTAAAGAGCCTGTGACACGAACCCAACAACTGTTGTGCAATGAAATAGTGGGCTACTAGTAATCTCGAACCGTCAGTTTAAAAAAGAAAAAGCGATACCGTTCCGATAAATATCAATAATTTCGAACATCGCGGGAAAATTCCTTCGACTCATTTTGAAGTTTTGGGGGAAGCCGGAAGTGACGTCAATGCGGGAACGCTTCACTGTGCGGCGAGAGAGCCAAACACGGACAAAGTGTGTTGTCATGCATAGAAATGGTGAATTACTGAGTTTAGGCACGTTAATAACGTTTTAATGAAGTTGACTACAGTATATTCATATTTGTCAGTGCTTTCATGTCAATTCGGCAAACATAAACATAAATGATCGTGGTGAAGATGATGATTAAATTAGGATTTAAAAATCGGTAGTGAGAGCTGCTGAATTTCCTCCCGTAGGATGTGATATAAAAACAAATCGATTATTTTTGTAAACTCAAGTGGATGAAACTACATTTATTAGTGCTTTCATGTCAATTCGGCAAACATATGACACATGAAATGATCGTGAGGATGATGATGTAAAAATCTTTTGTTTGAGCCGGTCTGCATTTCCTGATGAGAAAACAAACCTTAGCTTTTTGTAGTTGCAGTCAGTGGTGTAGTGGTCGTTGGATGCGGGGGTACGCCGTACCCCCACTTATTGAAGCATGATTTCTTTTTTAAATAGTCTAATACATCTAAAATCATTGCCAGTGTTATCAGTTGCAAGTGTGTGTTTGTTGTAATAATGACGAAAACATAATAGGCAGATTTCACAGTAATTATAATAAAAACGTAGCTCAAGCATTTATGCAACTTGATTTGAAGTGTGTGTGTGTGAGGGGCAGAACTGTGTGTGTAGGGTGAGCAGGTGTCCGGCACTGTGCGGGACTGCACACACAGCATTTTTATTATTTGTCCCGCGTCCCACACATTGAGACTATGTCCCGCATTTGAGTGATAGTCGCGCAGAAAGGCCGGATCGGTTCGCTGACAGCCGGCACCGCCCTTTATTATTATATTGTCTAAACGGCATCATGTAAGTTGCGCTGACAGGCGACACAGAGGTCCCCAAGCCCCCCCGTTGACAGTTCACGAGCGCGTCCATAGTGTCTCCCGTCCACCCACCACCCCGTCCACCCAGTTAAACATCCCCACTACACCACTGGTTGTAGTAGTAGGCCTACACCAACATGGATTAAAAGTGTGTGTTTTTTTACCACAATGTTGGGGAAATTAATGGATAAAATGCACGGATTATTATTATTATTATTATTATTATTATTATTCCCACTCCGATCGGGACACTAGGTCCACCGTTTCCCCGCAGCGAGGCTCCCCCCGTTGACAGTTTACGTGGGCTGGGCTGGGTGCAGTGGCGGACTGGCCATCGGGACGAATCCCGATGGGCCGGTACCGAAGTGGGCCGGTCGGATAAGTCACTAGCACATCCCCCACTCCCCCCGTTGACAATTTACTAGTTGTACCGAAGTGGGCCGGTCGAGAGTCCCGGGCTGATTTTTAGTCCCAGTCCACCACTGGCTACATGACCGTATGATCGCCCATATTTACGCACCTAATTCCTAAACTTCTAACAGATACAAAATAAACCGATCCTTCAGCCTCATATGAGCTCTCAGACACGTTCAAAATTAAACTGTCATCGCTGTCTGAGCTTGCTGCTGTGTGCGCCATCGTGCGTTTACATGCAGATGCTGGGATCCTGAACGGTGCAGCTGGAGCGCTGTGCCCGCATTGACGTCACCCATTATTTGGCGGGACTTGAAGAATCCCCGAGAAGATCCAGGAAATGGTCAACATTGAAGGGCAGATTAATGGTTATCAAAGTACAAATATCCAAAATCAGTTCAGTAACGGTTTTCAAGGGGACAATATTTACTCAAATTGATGGGTTTGGATGATGGGGGAAAATCGTGTCACAGGCTCTTTAATGTCATACATGTTTATCATATAAAGTGTGACATGTAAAACCTTTTATGCAATTGACAGTGATAAAGGGATTTGGTTTTCATTAATGGAGGAACAATTTAGTAAATTCTTCAAGTAATTCAAGAAATTAACTTTATTATTTCATTTCATTAGAGGAAGTATGCAGGACAAAATGGAAGTCACTGAGGGACAGATTCAGAAAGGAGAAAACAAGGGAGAAAGAGGCAAAGAGAAGCGGGGCAGGGTCGTCCGGGGGATATAAGCCATGGCGTTTCACGGCAGTGATGGGGTTTTTAACCCCATTTATCATTGACCGTGAGACGTCCAGCAATGTCCCCCGGCAAACCCTGCCTCCATCCAACCAGGTGCCAGAGGCAGAGAGCCAGCTAGAAAGCCAGCCAACAGTCAGCCAGCCAGCCGACAATCAGCAAGCCGAGGCAGGGGAGACACAGGGTGTCCGCGGGGTCTTAAAAAGTATTAAAAGTTGATATATCAATTTAGCGAAAATTAAGGCTATTAAAAAGTATTAAACGGCATTTTCAAAGGTATTAAGAAGGTTCACAGCAAGGACAACATGAAACACCCTTTAATTTACTGAAACGACATGTCGGGAAACCCCACAAGACGGCCCCATGCATAGCGCGCCGTAAAATGCTGCTTATTATTTTAAGTTTCGTTGCCTTGCTCCGCTCTGTGTGTGTGTGTGGGGGGGGGGGGGGAATAAACGACTACGGTAACGGGTCCCAAGGTGGGTAGACCGGCATACGCAACGCTCTGGGGGTCCAACGGCTCCGTGTGTGCCCTCTATGATTATTTTCTGATAACGATGAAAGAGCCCGCCTCCCTCTCCCCACGTCTCCTGCTGCTGCTGGGCTGTCAGAAGAGGGGGAGAAAAAGAGAGGCAGTCACCGTTTATTAAATATTATTATATTATTATACAGAGAACAGAGTCGTTATCAATTTGTTTTAAAGTTCAATAAATAACAAAGAAGACCTCTGACAGGCACTTTCCTAATTTTGTACGGAAGATTTAAACTTTAACGGACATGTTGACAGGCGGAATTTTTTTTGGACGGAAACTGCCGCACGGTCCCCTCGTTCCTTGGAAGAGGCGGAGAGGTGGGTGACTTTTTTGCGCTTGCGTATGCGTTTTACCGTGTGGGGCCGGGGTCTAAGCCAAACTATATCCGGTCACAGAGATCTGCTATTTTAAAGTAAAGTCAACACATATAGACCCTAAATATAGTCTATATTAAGAACGAGAAAAGTCTTAACATATATATCCTTTTTTGTAAACATATTATAAATGTGTGAGGGTGATGACGTCAGAGCATCGTCTTATGTGCCAGGGCTTAGCCCCGGACAGCCCCAGCCCAATTTAACCCCTGGGTATTTGTGAGGGAGCTCCTCTATGGCATTACCCCGCTGAAGCTCACCAAAGTTTAACATATTTCATAGTTCAAAGTTTTGTCAATTGTTTTGTTTATTGGTCAAATACTGGTTTCTAATGGTTTCTGAGGAGTTTTACTGGAATGAAAGAGCACAGAGTCTACAGAAGCAAAAAAGCAGCATACTGCATTAAACCTGACCTCCACAGAGAGGTTGAAGTTCATGTGGAAAGGAGGCTTCAGTAGTCTGTCTGCACTCTGTTTAGTTTTGCTATCTTACAATCAATATAGTAAATGTGAGGTAAAGTGTGTTGCCAATGTAACCGGTTAGAACTCAAAGTTGCGATGAGGTCTTAAAATGTATGGAAAGGGTCTTAAAAAAGGTCTTAAAAGGTATTAAATTTGACCAGGATTCCTGCATATACCCTGAGACAGGACAGGAGGAGGAGGTGATTGTTGAGGACCTGGACCGGGGAAAAAGGAGAAGGGGAAGGGAGATGTCCCCCTTCGAAAAAGGCTTGATGTCAGCTATCAGTCCTCTGTTCATGCCACCACCTCAACCTCATCCTCCACCACCCCCACCAGTAGTGGTGTTGGTGGAGGATGAGGATGAGTTATTTTTCAGGAGCCTCTTGCCTGCCATGCGAAGGCTGTCCATTGCAAAGAGGACAAGAGTCCGATTTGAAATATATAAATTAATTTTTGAGGCAGAGCAGGAGATGGAAGAGAACTGATTTTTGTTTTTGTAATTCACACACATACGACACTACACTACATGTTTTACACTTATCCACTCATCACACACTTACATAAATAAAAGTTATTTAAAAAGTATGTTATGGCTATACTGTGTCTTCACTTGTTCATGTGGTTTGTCAGTTGCAACATACCAGAAGCTTCATGTATGTCGATATATAATGTGCTGTCTTCTGTACAATTGTTCATGTGAAAACCTGTTGAAGTTATAAGTGGTTTATCAGTAAAAACAGGGCTGAAGGAAAAAGGTTGTTAGTCATATCATAATATCAATCCAAGAAACGTGTTTATTAGGAATGTTTTATTTTTAAATGGCTCATTTGGAATATTTTAAAGAAAATATGGGTAGCTCTTAAAAGAGCTTTTGGTTTGGAGGCTCTTAAAAGAGCAATGGTGACCCTACACCACATACTGCTGCCATGGCACTGCACCCTCCTCATTGAAATAGGAGCAGAAGTTTTCCCGCAGTTGGAGCGATCTGCGTGTGGCATTGTTGGAGCCCATCCTTGGTACATCACACAGGGTTGGAGTATCTGGAGCTTCATCCGTGGAGTCCTCGATAGATTTGCGTGTTTCCCTTCCCATTGTCTTCCTGCGGAGGAAGTTGTGCAACACACAGGCGGCCTTCACACACAACTCTGTTACCTCCGGGCTGGTGGTGATGACACGCCTGAACATTCTCCACCGAGATGAGAGGATGCCAAACGCACATTCAACCACCAACCTGGCCCGGCTGAGGCGGTAGTTGTACATCCTCCTCTCCCGTGTGATCTGGCGTCCAGGGAATGGACGCACTAGGTTGTCCAGCAGCGGAAAAGCTTCATCTCCAACAAACACATGGGGAAGAAGGCCCAGCCGCTCTGCTCTTAGGATGACGGTGTCAGGTGGTAGCTGCAGACTGCCATCTCGGAGGCTCTCTCCAAAAGCGGAATTCCGCAGGCTCCCACTTTCGCTGCTCCTTCCAAAGCCTCCAACATCCACTACCCTGAAGAGGTACTGGGCATCCACGACAGCCAGTAGTACCAAGGAGTGACTGGACTTATAATTGAAGTAGAGGGACCCAGAATTTGCTGGAGCCTGGATCACCACGTGCTTCCCATCAATGGCACCAATACAATTTGAAAAGTTTCAGATCTCCTGAAACTCGGCAGCGATGGCTCTCCAGTCCTCCATCTGTGGTACCCGCATGGTCTCCTCAACCAGGGCGGTCCAGATGGCACCCGCAACCTCCCTGACGATGACAGCCACTGTTATATGACCAACCCTATAGCTGAATGCTATGGTCCTGTATGAGTCACCGGTTGCCAGGTACCTGAGAAAAAAGTAATATACATGATTTAAAAAAGAAAACAATTTCAGACCCCACACACACACACACCCCCCACACACACACACACACACACAGACCACACACACACACAGACCCCACACACACGCACACACACAGACCACAGACACACACACACAGACCCCCCCCCACACACACATAGACCCCACACACACACACACACACACACAAAGACATGCATACAGACCCCACACACACGCATGCACACACATACCCCACACACACACACACACACACACACACACACACACACACACACACACACACACACACACACACACAGACCACAGACACGCACACACAGACCCCCCACACACAGGGGAGCAATACTGTGTTAACCGAGCTATCTTAATTAATGTTATCCATCTGAACTAAATCACAGACTTCATTCATCAATGGCATGCACTCTCTCTCTTTCTATACAGAGTCAGATTAAAGAAGTAGAAATGCACAAAACATACCGTAGGCAGATGGCGAGTCGCTCGGCGGGTCCGATTGACAAACGCATGTTGGTGTCCACCTTTGTTATCAGTGGACCCACTTTGCCGAGCAACTCGTCGAAATGGCCTTCCTTCGCTCATTCTGAAGTACTGCTGAAACAGGAGATCCATACGGAGTTCTTGGACCAGAACGTGGTATTCTCCCCGTTGCATACGTTTTCGGAGTATCGGATGTACCCAACAGCGACACACACAACGTTGCGTCCCGAGATACAATGCATATACCAATGCCACCCTTGCTACCAAACCGGCATCCATTTTGGCTAGAGTGGATAGAAGAACCGGGCTTTTTTGCTTTGTATGTCCGGGACGGGAGATTCATGTGATTGGTTGTTGGTCGCGTTGCTCGCAATAACTCCCCAAGCTCAAGACAAGCCCACCGCCAAGCGGCAACGCACGCCGCCGTGTGTAGTGGCCATAAGTCCTACATGAGCAAGTCTCAAGTCTTGACCTACAAGTATCAAGCAAGTCCCAAGTCACTGTGATGAGAGTCAAGCAAGTCAAGTCAAGTCAAGTCATTGCTCAGGTCAAGCAAGTCAAGTCAAGTCATACAAAATTCTGATGAATAAGCACAGTTTCCGCATTTAAATCAGTTAAAAGACAGTGGTTATGAGAATGGATTCAACCCACACTATGATCTTCATTACATACATAGTTAATCATTTGAAATCTAATTTAGACCGATGACAATCATATTAGCTTCATCTTAACCCTAGAACAGCAGACCATATAGCTAGGTCTCAAAAAGTCTGTTCAAAAAGGCAGAATTCCAGGTAAGAAAATCATATATGGCATTTGCCATTATACATATTTAGTTGAAATGTATGTTCACACTAGAACCGCCAACAGCGTCAGCACCTACATAGATATCCTTTTCAAATCATTTAATTTGTTCCTCTTCATAATTCCTTATAAACTAAGTAGGACTATTTAAAACTCACTTAATTGGGTTAATTTAGAAATTGCTTCAGTTTATCATCATAACAGATCAAAAATATTAATTTTACAATAAATAATAGAATGATGCACTTCTACAAACAAAAACAACATAATTAAAACATTTAAACAAACTACTAAAAGTAGATGAACTACAATATTCAAAAGTTGATAGTAACTTCTGATAATAACACAGGGGATATAAACGAGGCACCTCTTTTCCTCTCTCTCTCTCCCTGTCCTGACAGCCCGTCAGTATCAGGGTTAGTCAAAATGAATCCCTTGGCGTTTCTAGTGTTCATTTACCGTTTTGTCTTCTCTTTGCAATGCTTAATCAATTTGAAACCAAGTCTAACGGTACGTCTACACTACAGGCATCAAAAAATGCTTTCAACGCTTCGCCCATTCACTTGAATGGGGTGACGTAGAAGATTTTGAATCTTCGCCGAACTGCATTGTGGGGAGCATGGCATGGCTTTGCAAGCATCACGAGCATCTATCGGCATCAAAAGTTGAACAATGTTCAACTTTTGAGGCTCGATGCTTGGCATCAGCCAATGAAATCCCGTTTATGCAAATCCCGCCAGTGCAAGCGCAGCCAATCAAACCGCGTGCAAGCTGGGAGAGCCAGACCGCAGTTCATTTCCTCATATTCCAAACGAGATATTACGGTAGCAAATCACCCGGTTCTTTACGACCGGAACTATTTACCGGGATACAAACCGGAGGAACCAGGCATGGAGGGAGGTGGCAGAGACAGTGGGTGAAACTGGTCGTTTTTTCGCCTGTTTGGAGAGTTTATATCCAGTTTACTTCGTTTTAACATTGCTATTGCTCTGTATGTCGGGGGCGGGAGATTCATGTGATTGGTTGCTCGCAAAAAATCGCCAAGCTTCAGACACGCCCAGCTCCAAGATTTTTTCATGCCTGTAGTGTAGACGGGCCGTAACGTAGCTTAAACTTAACGTTAGCTTTCTAGCTAACACAACACAGTCACGTAGCCTACCTTTCTCTGTAGGTTTTTTTGTAATGAGGATTGAAGTTGGATGTTGTGGTGGTCCTGTCACTGATCTTTATGCTGCAGACCCTGCATACCACTGTTCCCTTCTTATTACCGTTATCGAAAACATAATCCTTGAATCCTAACTTGACTATTTTTGGAGTAACGCTAGCCGCTGCCATGTTAACTGACACTCCTGCCTACTAGTGGGTTGCCAGGTTTGCGCGCACTGCGCTATAATCACCCAATCACGTTTCGAAAAAACTAAACGTAATATCTCACTACAAAAACAAACGTAAATATTTAATTTGAAAAAGTCAAGTCCTTTCAAGTCATCTGTCTCAAGCTTAAGTCAAGTCTCAAGTCATGAATACCAAGTCAAAGTCAAGTCAAGTCTTTTATCAATGTTAGTCAAGCAAGTCTCAAGTCCAAAAATATGTGACTCGAGACGGACTCGAGTCAAGTCATGTGACTCGAGTCCCCACCTCTGTCGACTGGATTACTTTAACAATTAATCAGTGACATTTACACTCTGCTCCGCTCTCTATTGCTGAACAATGTATCACAACCTGTGACTCACTCTGAATTCAGTTTATCAGCTCTCATCTAGTGTGTGAAACTAGTGACATCCCCTTGAGGATAACTTGTCTTTAGTGAAAATTAGCATGCTAATATATTAAACTAATAGTACACATGGTAAACATGATATGTGATTAACATAAGCTGAAGCATCATAAGCAGAATACCAGTTTTTATTGTGAGCATGTTGACTCCTTGTTTATACTCCCAGACGTGTACACAAAGACCTGTTTACTTTCAGAGGTCTTCTTTGGAGGACATGTTTTACGCACGGAAAGTACATAGCTACATGCCGGTGCAGTGTATTGGCCGTGCAGATACACTTTAAATCAAAATAAATAAATTGGAGACACTTCTAACTGTCCCATCTGGTCTCCTTCCTATCCACAGCTCTGATCCCAAAATAAATTCACTCAATCATGGACAAAACATTCACTATGCATAGTATTCAGCATGAGGTAACTTTACTGAACTTTGAACAGAACTGCTATATTCTTGTAAAAGTTTGTACATCAATTGATCTGTTTTTATTCACTGAGCTGCTGTTGTAATGTTTATGGGTTACGTTTCGAGTCGCATGCACACAAACCATACCCCAGTTCCATTATCATAGGCATGTCGTAATTTCACATAGGGATTCAAAGCTCCATCTTTACAGACATGTTCTTTGACTTATCCTATACCTGCACACGAGGCAGAGAAAACACTTGTCATTGTTCTGATGGTCAATTATAGTAGCCCCAATAGTTCGGAATTGTTCTCATTGGAATGAAAGCCAATCTGACCATCAGCCCAGTGTTTGCAACCACACATTTTCCAAAGGGCCCATTGCTCTGAAAATACAAACTCTCCCTTTAACTAACAGAATAATTTGGCATATATTGTTGTATAAGGATGTCATTGGACCTTCTTTTGATGACCCTGCACACTCTGCCTATGATTGGCTAGTACCTGTTGCTTTTAACCGTTGGTTTAGAGTTGAGATTGGTTAAAGTCAAGGAAAGAATATCATGGTAAGCCAATAAGAGGCGTATGCCGGTCACGTCATTACCATAGTATATATATATATATATATATATTGCAACATTGCAGGAAGGTCTAATGAAGTTATTTTAAAGGTCCCATGACATGGCCATTTCTAGTGATCATAATTCAACAACTCATTTTAATAAGTCGGTCAAACTGAAAAATAACAAAAGAAATGTAATTTACAAATGCAACGATTTTTAAAAAAATATTTCTGCGTTCACTCAACTATAGGGAAATATGAAGTTAGAGTTACTTAACTACATTTATCTACAAACCGAGCGGTCTACGAAATGAGACGGTCTTCGGGCTTAGTTCAGTAAAGTTGGAACGATATTGGGAGATTCTGATTTCACGGATCAATAACTCATGAACAAAACGTTATTCAGACACAAATGACGTCTCCTAAGTACCGTGGTAAGGTTGACAACGAACTACAATCACATTTTTATCAAAAAAAGCACCATCCTCCGAGCTGGACACATTACATTGGTCTCTATCCGCAGCCGGAGAAGAAACGAGTGCTCAGGGACCGTCTGCAAAGTGCAACTCCGAAAAAAGAGAATACAATAATATTCAATCACTATTATACAGCTTATTACTACCAAACTCACTACACACATCAATAGTCTCCTGTGTGTCATACTACAGCAAGGAGTTTGGAAGAATATGCTTTTGAATAATTTTGTGGAATATTTATAATGTAAATCTTCAATAAATATGGCATCATCTTAAATAACTTTACTATTATACAGTATATTTCTACCAAACTCACTATTTGCATTGTTGTTGTTAGCATCTGGTTAGCTAGCTGCGCTAACGGATATTAGAAGCTGTTCCTCAAAAAGGAGAGGGAGAGCTCTGTCCTGTCAGACTGAGAGAGATAACTACAGCTCAGTGAGGTAAGGGACTCTCTGTTTAGATAGTTAACTTTAGCCTAGTTATCTCAGCGGGTCTCAAACCTTTTGGTCACCATTTATGAGAATAAATTAAAAACAGTTATGAAATACTATATGACAGTAAAACAAGAATACAGTTTAAAAGTTGAGTGATTTGTAAAATATCCATAAAGAAAAAGAAAATCTGTTTACAGTTCTGTTTCATATGGGTGTTGAGAGATGTACCCATAGATCTCTTAATGTTGCTCTCAAAATGCACCAGATTGATGCATTTAACTTCAATATTTAAAAAAAAAATCTTCCCGGGGGAGCATGCCCCCGGACCCCCCTAGAGGAGGTGACGACCCCCCCCCCACACTTATAAAATAGCACTTTACCTCTGCTTATACCTATATGCCATTTTATATGCTGTGAGCTGATTATCGAGCCTTCATTGTAAGAGTCGCGGGTACACTGTGTATGTGCGTATTCCACTGTGGCGCCCGGTACATTAATGGGAAACCCTAGTTTGTACATGTTCAATACATTTGTAACACTGTGCACATGAACGTTTCTTTTTTCGGTTCAACAAAAAAAAATCTCACTCCAAGCTGAACTCAAATGTTGGCAGCCTTGAGTTAAGTCATGATGTGAAACGGTTAACAAAGAAAAGGGGAAACTCAAGCTGCTGCTACACTTTATTTTATTTATCTAAAATTAAGCACTTTTAAGATGCACACATTTTCAAAAGCTATTTTATTTATTTTTATTATAATATTTTTTATTTGTAAAGGCAGCCCGAGAGGAACATTACACATATCCACAGTATTTACTGTAGAGTTCAATGTTAATTGACAATAAATATTGTTGTTTTTGAACTGTACTTTCTTTATTTGATTGGCAGTCAGTTGTTGATTACATGCAGACGTTGATGAAGCTGCAGGCTACTTCAATATACATCACACTAATTCTTAAAGCAAGTTAGACATTTTGATGTTCCGGACCTTTGCATGGGGAGATTTTCTCTAACTGGGCTTCGTTGAATTTTAGTTGAATACCCCTGCCTTACATGTTTCCATCTTAAGCTTTTTTAGTTAGTTATTTTCGTAACAGACGTAATGTAACAGTTGTAACGGTTGTAGCTTTTCTCAGACGAGGAGGGATACTGACTTGGGACATGTAACGCAGGGGTCTACAAACATTACATTGGTTAAAATAGAGAGATCAAACACGGACTTATTGCCCACGCTCTATACAGTTTCTTAGGGATTGCGCAATCAGAGTGGGGAGCTAATACAGATCAGTGGAAAAATGGTACTTCAAATATTTATTTGATTGTATTTTCTATTCTTTTTAAACGTTTGTAACAGCTTCAGTATTTCATTGACAGGAGTTGCTCTGAGTCCCCTGACCGCTCTTCACTGCCTTTAACACATTAAAACATGGATGTATGGGTCTTCCTTTGAGTCTCTGGTCTTGTCATGACATGGTCTTGATCCCATTTGGACCAGCTTTTTTTCAGATTTTGACTTTAATGTGCCTGTGAAATACTGGAGCTCCCAAACCTGTGTAATAAAGACGAAGAGAGGCTGGTTGGGTGTGGGGGGGTTGGGATGGTGTGGGGTTCAGGGCTGACACAGCTTGTGGGCCAGATGATTGAGCTATAATTTCCTTCTCAGCAAAGATAACAGTGGATACCTGCCAAAGGATGGAAGAGAGGGCTGATAATGGTAAGACTGCTTGAATATTTAAAGCCTCTTTATTCAGCAGAGATATAAGGTAAAGAAGGAATTAATCCAGTTGGCTACCTTTCTTCAGATTTAGCTGTTCACTGTTCTAAGGAAAACACAACACAAGCAAAGTATAGCTGTCAATGAATTTTGAAAGACAAAATCATGTGTCCATATCAATTTAATCAAACTGGCATGTTACATTTTGGCCGGTCTTTACTTCTGATCATAAAGAATAATGCAGCAAAAACATTGTGGATACATGTACGGCGGTTATATTGGTCTTTTTGACCCTCATAGTGCTTTTCGTATTAAGTCAGCAATCACCCATTCACACACATTCTTACAGAGGCTGCCATGCAAGGTGCCACATGCTCAGGAGACTTCCATTCACACATATGTACACACTTATGGCCCTGCCATGGAGGCAATTTGGAGTTCAGTATCTTGCCCAAGGATACATCAATATGTAAAATGCAGGGGCTGGGGATCGGACCACGGACACAGTAAAATGCAGACTCTGCATTTAACACATCCTAGTATTAGGACCAGTGGGCAGCTGTAGGGTTCCAATGCCTTGCTCAAGGGCCTTGCTGCACCTTTGCAGTCCCCAGGAAGAGAACTGGCCCCACTTTGAGTACCCGTCCACATCAGCACAGTACTTGGTCCGTTCTGGGACTTAAACCCAGAGCTACTCTAGAAGTTCCCAATCTAAGTCTCTGATGCCCCTTTTCCACCAAACTGGTTCCAGGGCCGGTTCCGTGGTACAGCCTGATTAAGGTCTCGTTCTTCCTGTTTCCACAGCAGCGTAGCCGGCTCTAAGCAGCCGGTTCTTAGCTGGCCCCACTCGGCTGCCCGGCAAGAACCAAAAACCAATGTGTAGGCGGGGACGTGATTAACCTGATCCAAAACGACAAAATGCCGGAAGTTTTGCTCAGCAACACACATAACGACGAACCAGGATGGATGCCACCAAACTTAAAGGTCACCTATTATGCAAAATGCACTTTTCAACATCATTTATAAATAAATATGTGTTCCCGGTGTGTAACGGCCCGTCTACACTACAGGCATCGAAAAATGCTTTCAACGCTTCACCCATTCACTTGAATGGGGTGACGTAGAAGATTTTTAATCTCGCCGAACTGCATTGCATGGCATGGCTTTGCAAGCATCACGAGCATCTATCGGCATCAAAAGTTGAACAATGGTTCAACTTTTGAGGCTCGATGCTTGGCATCAGCCAATCAAATCCCGTTTATGCAATTCCCGCCAGTACGAGCGCTAGCCAATCAAACCGCGTGTATGCTGATACCAAAGGTCTTGACTATTTTCCATATGTCATAAAATGGAGGATAAATTAATCATTGCCGTGGCAAGTGTCCCAGTCCTGTATGACAGTACTCTGTTCACCTACCGGGACCTAAACCGGAGGAACCAGGCATGGCGGGAGGTGGCAGAGACAGTTGGTGAAACTGGTAGGTTTTCAACTGTTTGAGGAGTTTATATCCAGTTTACTTCGTTGAAGAAGCGGGCTTTTTTTTTGCTTTGTATGCCGGGGGCGGGCGGGAGATTCCTGAATGGTTGTTGGTCGCGAGAAATCGCCAAGCCTCAGATACACCCAGCTTCAAGATTTTGTTATGCCTGTAGTGTAGACGGGCCGTAAGGAAACTCACAAAGTGTCAAAAAATAAAACCCTCTCTCTTTTGCTCCTTACCCACATCTCTAAAGAAGGGGGTACAATGGAGCTGATCCAGATTTGCTGCGGCCATGACGAGATTTCTAAAATGTGGGCTGGCTTTATGCCCACGGCACTATCAGAAACGTTACTGTATCAGAAACAATGCGTGACATTTTTTGGACATAATATGGTCTGTGTTTACATTAGCAAGCATCGCTAACAATCAGAGCTAACGCTGTACTGGAGAGAGTATTTGCAGGGCTGCCAACACTCACGCATTGAGCGTGAGAGTCACGCAATTAACCCATATCTCACGCACTCACGCCACACTTGCCTTTCCTCACGCTAAGTTTTCATCCAAAATAAATGTATATAAAAATAAAGTGAAGGAACAGCAAACCAAGCGGTCTACGAAATGAGACGGTCTTCTGGCTTAGTTCAGTAAAGTTGGAACGACGATATTGGGAGATTTCGCGGATCAATAACTCATGAACAAAACGTTATTCAGACACAAATGACGTCTCCTAAGTACCGTGGTGAGGTTGATAACGAACTACAATCACATTTTTATCAAAAAAAGCCAATATGCACTGTCCTCCGAGCTGGACACATTACATTGGTCTCTTATCTGCAGCCGTAGAAGAAACGAGTGCTCAGGGACCGTCTGCAAAGTGCAACTCCGAAAAAAGAGAATACAATAATATTCAATCACTATTATACAGCTTATTACTTCCAAACTCACTACACACATCAATAGTCTCCTGTGTGTCATACTACAGCAAGGAGTTTGGAAGAATATGCTTTTGACTAACTTTGGGGAATATTTATAATGTAAAATCTTCAATAAATATGGCATCATCTTCAATAACTTTACTATTATACAGTATATTTCTACCAAACTCACCATTTGCACTGTTGTTGTTAGCATCTGGTTAGCTTAACGGATATTAAAAGCTGTTTCTCAAACAAGTAGAGGGAGAGCTCTGTCAGACTGAGAGATAACTACAGCTCAGTGAGGTAAGGGACTCTCTGTTTAGATAGTTAACTTTAGTCTAGTTATCTCAGTGTGTCTCAAACGTTTTGGTCACCATTTATGAGAATAAATGAAAAATAGTGATGAAATACTATGACAGTAAAACAAGAATACAGTTTAAAAGGTGAGTGATTTGTAAAATACCCATAAAGAAAAAGAAAATCTGTTTTCTATAAATTCATTTTGCTCTCAAAGTGCACCAGGTAGATGCATTTAACTTCAATATTTAAAAAAAAAATCTTCCCGGGGGGTATACCCCCGGACCCCCCTAGAGGAGGTGAGGACCCCCCCCCCCCCCCCCACACTTATAAAATAGCACTTTACCTCTGCTTACACCTATATGCTATTTTATATGCTGTGAGCTGATTATCGAACCTTCATTGTGAGAGTCGTGGGTACACTGTGTATGTAAGTATTCCACTGTAGCGCCCGGTACATTAATGGGAAACCCTAGTTTGTAACACTGTACACATGAACGTTTCTTTTTTCGGTTCACCAAAAAAGAAATCTCACTCCAAGCTGAACTCAAATGTTGGCAGCCCTGGTATTTGTAAAAAAGCAGGATATAAAAAAGTACTCAGCTTGTGGTAAACCCGCAAGAGAAAAAGCATTTGAGCTCCATACTGTTTCAGAAATAATTCTTGATGTGGTTTGGAACATGATATGGGGTTTAATCACGGCAGCATTAAGCTGAGAATCAGCCTTATCTTCTCTCTGCAGCTCACAGCTTGCATGCACGCTCCAAATGTGCGGAGCTCCTCAGAAACTGGTGAGTTATGCAGTACTTATTTGTTTAATGTGTGACTAAAGCTGGCCTACTACAGCTACTGAGCGTGCAAGTAAACAAACAATAGAGCTAGCATGCTACCCAGCACGTATGTGAGGATCTACAGTGCTGCCTCCATCTGTTCCCCTTTTTTTGTGTTTGTTGTTGTTGTCTGTCTGTGTGTCTGTCTTCCTGGCTGGGCGTGGCTGACCTACTTTCGATTCCCACCAACACCTGCTATATACCCGGTTTTCGTCATCCAGTATTCACCAGTTCGTCATCTTACCACAGTGGTAATACGTCTTGGTATTTAGCTCTTAGCAAAACTTAATCTCAGTGTTCCGGTAAATCCTCACCTTATGCTCTCTCTGTTCAGAATCCATCTGCCTACTCCTCTGCATGACACGTCCAGCCACCAACCCCTCGTCTGTGTTCCTCCGTACTTCCACGCACACCTGCCCCGGCCTGCTTGCTCTCGTCAGCTCTGGATCCCCGGCTCACCTCGCCTGTGTTCCTCCGTGCATCTCCGCATACCTGCTCCAGCCTGCTCGCTCTCGCAAACTCTGGATCCCCGGCTTCGGACCTCCGCTCCACCTCCGGAGAATCTCCCTGGCCCTGGACATTGTGAATACCTAATTGTTCAGTTGTTCAGTCTAACCGGTTTGGGAAATAAAGCCTTTAGCTTCATTAACTTCAGTCTCCTCTCAATAGTGTTCAGTATTGTGGGTTCACACCTATAAGGTCTCGGAGAGCGTAACAACGTATCTCCGTGGCAACAAACGCTAATGCTCCCATGCAATTGTTTCCCTTCTCGATTTATGATTTGTTGTAGAACGAGTTTTGTTCATGGTGTGTATATTGTGTTTCAGAAATGTCTGGTTTAGAGCCATCAACAACAGCCTGAAGAATAACAAAATACCATCCTTTTCTGCTATAAAAGTACTTGGGATATTTTTCTGGTGCTATAATAGGGATGTGGCTTCCATCTATTGCACCAACATACTGTGGTGCTCTCCAACGGTTGTGGAAAAAAGTGGCCATTTCCACCCTTCCGCATCAGGAAGTTTGATATGGACCGGAACCAGTACAACCCTGGCTGCCCTGCAGAAATCCTGGACACAGTTGAAAATTGTGCTCAGGACTTCCCCGAAAAGATGGCTAATGGTCCTGTATTCACCGCCAGGGGCCAGCTTCAAGAGGGCAATTGCAACCTGTTTTCGAAGGGGTACACACAAACGGTAATTTTAGTTTCTTCTCCCCAAAACACAGCAGACCTGGTTGCAGATGTAGTTAAAGGGCTCCCTGGATATGCGGAAATTCCGCATGAATTACTGAGGGGAGAAGTTTGAAGCAACGCTATCCCACCAGTGTCAAGATCTTGGTTGTGCCAAAAGAACAAGCGACCACTGACTTTCCGCCAGCAACAACAAGAGCTGTAGAGATAACATTGGGAATACTTTTTGGATGATATACCATAATAATGTATGCTGGAAAGCAAGGTATTTTGACCTTGGTGCATGCAGAGGCTAACAACAGCTAGCATTATGGACGATTGAACATGACGTATATTTAACTTGTTTCTCAAGCGTAATTGTCGTTGAAGTTGTAGACGAACAATTGGACCTCGCTGTAGACTCTTTTGAAGAAGTGGTCCTTGTCTTTTCAGGTGGGGTCGACAAAGCAAGAGCAACATGAGCAGCCCTTCGTTCCAATCTGCCATTGTTGTTGTTGTTGTCAATGTCGAAATGAGGGATTTTCGCGCCTTTTGTAGCAAAAGAAGGAACGTAAATGGTTGGGTCATGACGTAAACTATGATGCAATGACGCAGCTTCACTCGAAACTATGAGCGGTGGAAACACAAGTGGTGCTACAGAGTAGAACCAGATAAGCACCAGAAAAGCACAAAAACGGTTCTTGAACCGGAACCGATTTGGAGGAAAAGGGGCATAAGACACTCCTGCACCCTTGACAAAAAGACTAGTGAAAAGAACAATCAATACCTAATACATTGTATTCCAGTGAGAAGGCAAACACCACAATTCATGGTCAAATCACTTATGCTGAAATCTAAGCAAAATGCTTGCAATAACCATAGACTTTATATATAAATAGACGTAGTGTCCGTGACGTCACCCATAGGATTCTGCAGAGTTGCTGAGAAGCCCTTAGTAGGTGGAGTCGGCTACTAACGCTTGACAGTGACGTCAGAGTCTAATCCCGCCTGCTCCAAATAAGGGCAAAGAGGCGGAGTCGAGGCGGGACCTGCTGCCTCCGAACTGGAAGTAAACAGAGCTAGCTCAGGCTAAGAAGCTAAGCTAACATGAAATACATGCATACCAAGTTACTGCTAACAGTGTAGTCCCCCTATATAAACGTTATTCATAATCAAATTAGACAATCTGCAAGAGAATTAGCTATATTTTGTTATTCTTAATGCTTGTCATTCACACGTTAAGAAAAGAAGTACCGATACATAGCAGAACAATTGTGGCGATGTTCAGCTTAATAAGCCTTGTTCAACATAATTTATTTAGCTAATACTACAGCAGGCAAACCAAGTCTGTGTTTCGCTGCATTCCTTAATCTCCAGTTATAACGACGGACTCCATCGCCCGGACCTAACGGAGCCGCAGTGAGCTAGCTCCGGGACGCCGGCTGGAGCTAGCCCCCTGCGGCTCCGTTAGCTCCGGTGGCCACCACTGGGATAATTGGGTCCCCAATTAACATTTGCTCCCGTTTAGCATTATGGGCGTCATAGCCATAGACTATAAAAGTCTTACCCAAGGCTGAATCATAAACTAAATGTTACGTCCTTAGCTGGCTAATAAGTAACAAGCTAAGCTGCCAAGCACACAAACACCTGTGAACGGGATTAACATGTATAATATTATCATTTGAGACTTCTTGGAAGTTCTGTTAGTACATTCAAGCGCACAGCACGACATTTGAATTGTCTGGTATTTGTAACAATATTCCCTAAAAGGCACAATCACCACGAACACGGCTAAAGCTAAAGGGTCAAGTACAGTACTATGACTAACTAACGTTGTAGCCTCTGGTTGTAGCCTAGCAGAGTGGACAAGTTGCTGTTAGCTGACAGTGAGGCATGTACATGTCCATCAAAGTGACCACGCTCTAATTTATGCAAACACTTTAAGACCTAATATAAATAAAAGGGTTGTGTTAGAAAACAATTCACTCACAGATTAATAATCATGAAGGTGGAATCTAACTATATCGATAATAATATTTATTGCATCCATGGGTAGAAACATGTTTTTTTCTGCTGTAAAGTTGGCCATTTTAACATGGGGGTCTATGGAAATTGCTCCTTTCTGCAGTCAGTCCCTAGCGGCCCATGTATGAACTGCAGTGTGTTGCACTACCGTATTGGCGTCCCGGCTGTTCCCCAGAATTTGCCGCTTGGCAATAACCCACTTCTATTAAACTGATTCACATTATGTTTCACCAATTGCGTCTATTCCGCCGTTATTAGCAAAGGCATCTGTGGCTACCAAACCAAATATATATAACCAATCTATATTTTCCAAAGAACAAAAGCTCAAAACTCTGCATGTTTTTTTCCTCAACAAACACCAAATCCGCTGATTCAAAACAGATTTTGCTTCTTTAACAGCTGGTCTGACTTTTTAAAACTTTGATTATAGCAAACAGCAACTAATAAAGACACATAAACTCATAAGGTTTTCAATCAAAATTGTAAATAAAAAGACAATAATTGCAGATGTTATTTCTGTAGTATCCCTGCAGTAAATCAATGAAGCCCATACTTGGCGAAGGATTAAACGGGTAATATTAATACATTATTAAAGAGCTTTTTCAGTTATATATCCCCCTTTCTTTTTTTTTTTTGCAGCATATACAATGCAGTCCATATGATAAAGTAAGTAATTGTCCCTCAGAACACAATCTGCTGCCTTTTAGAGCCTGCCATCTGACTCGTGACCCATAAATACAAATGCTACATAATTGCATGGGTATAATTTAGCACGGATGAGACAAACAAATCAATCTGTTTTCCACCTTCAAGGTGGTGTTCACCTCTGGCCGTGCGATTGCTAATGCAGCGACACTTCTACCATTAGATCTGTTCCCTGAAATGGCAGTAAACATCGTCTTTGAGGAGAATGCAAATGCTGGGCGTAGAGGTGGATCCATCAGTTTAATGACTGTGTTCATAGGACAGTTAGTGAATATCAAGATGATGGCTGCAGCTACAGCTGCCTCTAATTGTAGGGCTGGGAAGAATGGCTCCTTGCTAGATGGAGATGAACTTCAAACGGACCCAATTAATTCACTTTCTTTCCATCCTTCAACACTTCTGTTCTTCTTTCTCCTTTCCCACCCTCTTCCCTCTATCCGTGTTCCCTTTGTTTGCTCTGCCCCGCCTTTATCCCTTTATATAGCATTCTGTTACAGTATATCTGTTTTTCTCTCCTGCCCTTAATTGCTCTTTCTGAGTGTTAAGCAGGTATGTGTCAGGCAATATGGAATAGGATCAAAATGCAGACAATTAAACATAAAGGAACAGCTAAGAGGTTTATGTTATACATGAGCTCGATGGCAAGTCCAAACAGAAGTATGAATGAGTCGACAGGAGAGCAGGAATGGGGCAGGGAAAAATTCTCTAAGGTACCTACATGTATAAGTGAGGGTTCTAGTGCAGATAGTGAGCTATGAGTCCACATAGCGCCTTTTTCTGGCAGAAAGGCCCTGGCAGGTGATCATTCAATACGTTCTCACTCCCAACCCGTCACATGTTGACGGTCGGTCAGGGCCCCTCCCCGTCACCCTCTTACGCACAGGGTACCCCTTGAGCGTCAGTTTTCAATGGGCAGGGCGTCCCATAGATCTTCATAGACCTCCCATAGCATTGATAATAGACGCCATGAGAACGCTCTCCGGCAAATGCTCTACCCCGACGGTCAGTTGTTATTGTCAATATTAATATAATAATTATTTATTTTTTAATAGTCACACTCGATTTCGCCGATTTTCTTGTTGCCCCAGCTGGTTGACACATCTTTTAGCAGAAACAAATGCTACATTAATGTATTTAATCGATGTTAATCCATGTGTGTGGTTGTGGAATTAACGGATGTCCCGTTGTGCCAGGCAACGCAATAATTTACAAACTCTTCAACCACAACCCTAATTATATTTAAAAACATTTTAGAAGGCCTCACGAAATACTTTAATGTAAATTAAAATTAAAATGTGAAGGAATGTGTGTAATGTGGTGATTGACATTATTCATCCACGGATCTATGGGCTCCCTGTAATCTGTATTGTTCTATAGGTTAATACTTTAAGAGTGAATCTATACGCCTGCCTGAATCTGCTTTATGGTTTTCACTGTCTTTGTTCATTTGTTCTGTTTTTAATTTGGTAGGTGAACCTATATGCTCATAAAATAGTGTGTGTGAGCTTAACTTTGTGTATTAAACTAAAACGAAGCATTTTTTGTGTCAGCTCAGATTTTATTTGTGCTTATTTAAACAGTAGTATGTGCTCATGTGTTTCAGTGTTGTTGTATAGGCTACTGGCTGAACATGCTGAGCGCAAGGCAGGCTTTACTATCAGTACAATACATTTTTATCCTAAATATCTTGGTTTCTTCTTTTCTAAGGTCACATTGTTCTGCTGTTTTACATAATACACTTAAGTAAAAACATATTATTTAAATCATTTTTCTCTTGTATTTATTTGCATTGCATTGATATTGAGGTCATCCAAACGTAATGTAAAGTAATCAGGTTACATTACTTTTATATGTTAATTCTCAGATTAAGTTTTTTACAGGTTACTAGTTATTGCAATGGAATACATTTTTAAAGTAACCCTCCCAATCCTGGTTGGTGTCAATTGACAGGGTCAGGGAGTGATTTATTTGAATAGCTCCTGTGTAACCTGTTCTGGAGCTATATCTTGTTTGAACAGCATCTTACAAAATATGTACATTTGCTGCAACTGAACAAAGAAAATGCACAGTCAGACTTATTGAACTGATTAAGAAGTCTTACCAGCCGCTCCACCAGCTACTGGACACACAAAGTTGACTCAGTCCGTTAGAGGGAGAGCTGGCTGTCTCTCCACTCATCTCTCCATGACTGATACAGGAAATCATTTCTGCCAGAGCAGTCACTCTCTTCAACACCCCCGCCTCACACAGAACTCTACACCTATTGTTTCAACTCAACCATTGTCTACCCAGTTATTGTACCCATAACTATTGACTCAGCAATCACTGTAAGTTATATTCTTGTTTAAATAGACTTCTCTGTTTCATTTATTCTCCTCTGTATAATTGTTCTGTAGTTATTGTAGCTAAAACAGCGCTTTTGAGAGATTTTAAATCTCAGATCTGCTCAACTGAACCTGTTACACAGGTCTCAGTGGGTCACGTGCCTCAACCCTGCATTACAATAGGCAGGGACACTCTGCTGATTGCGTGAAGTGCAAACAGCGTGATTTAGTAAACTCTCAGCTAAAAATCACTCAAATACTTCATTTAAAATCGGAATAACTCAGTGATTATCTAGACCGGGTGAGGACACTACCTATTGACACAGCAATCACTGTAAGTTATATTCTTGTTTACCTAACTTCACTCCTTCCACCTTTGAATTCCATGCCGTCACAGTAACCCATCCTATACAATTAACCATTGTTGTTCTCTACCGTCCACCAGGCGCCTTGGGGGACTTCTTGGAGGAATTAGATAATCTCCTCTCACACATCCCTGAAACTGGCCCTCCCGCTGTACTTCTCTGAGACTTCAACCTCCAGACAGGGAAGATTGACGAACTAACATCTCTGTTAACCACCTTTGCTTTCTCACTGTCTCCATCCCCACCAACTCATAAAGCTGGCAATGTCCTTGATCTCATATTCTCAAGGAACTGCACTACTTCTAACCTCTCTGTAAACCCGCTTCACACATTCGATCACTTATTCATTTCATTCTCTCTACCCCTTTCCAAACATAACAAACTAATCTCTTCTCATCCTGCACCTGTCCGCCGTAACCTTCGTTCCCTCTCCCCCTCTACCTTTGCCTCGTCGGTGCTCTCAACCCTCCCTTCCTCTGACTCGTTCCAACTCCTGCCTCCAAACTCTGCTGCAGAAACTCTCCTCTCTACTCTCTCATCCTCTCTGGACTCTCTCTGTCCTCTCACATCTCAGCAGGCTCGTCAGTCCCCTCCTGCTCCCTGGCTAAATGACGCACTGCGTGCTAATAGAACCATCCTTAGGGCAGCAGAGCAGAAATGGTGGAAATCTAAACACCATAAAGATCTCCTAACCTATCAGGCTCTCCTCTCCTCTTTTCCGCTTCGATCTCTCAGGCAAAAAGCACTTTCTTCCAAGATAAGATCCAATCTTCCTATTCCAATCCCCCAAAACTATTTTCAATCTTTTCCACCCTCTTGGACCCCCCCAAAGCCCCTCCCCCCTCCTCCCTTCTGTCAAGCGACTTTGTTAACCACTTTGAAAAAAAGGTTGATGACATTCGCTCTAATTTTTCTGACTCCCCTTTACTCACCGCTGGGTCACCAGACCCTCCCTTCACCCACACACTGACCTCCTTCTCCCCTCTCTCTCCAAGTGAGGTTATTACCTTCATTACCTCTGCCCGTCCTACCACCTGTCCTCTGGACCCTATCCCCTCAAACCTCCTTCAGACTATCGCTCCTGATATTCTACCGTTTCTCACCCATTTCATCAACACTTCTCTAACTTCTGGTCACTTTCCAAACAGTCTCAAGGAGGCAAGAGTAAACCCTCTCCTAAAGAAACCCACTCTCAACCCGTCTGATGTTATAAACTACAGGCCTGTCTCTCTCCTCCCGTTCCTGTCTAAAACACTTGAACGCGCTGTCTTTAAACAACTCTCCTGTTATCTCCATCAGAACAACCTTCTGGATCCGCACCAGTCTGGTTTCAAGGCAGGTCACTCCACAGAAACTGCTCTCCTTGCTGTCTCTGAGGAACTGCACATGGCTAAAGCAGCATCCCTCTCCTCTGTCATCATCCTTCTGGACCTGTCTGCTGCATTCGACACGGTGAACCATCAGATCCTCCTTCGCACTCTCCAAGAACTTGGAGTTTCAGGCACTGCACTTTCCCTCCTCACCTCATACCGCAAAGACCGTACCTACAGGGTAACTTGGAGAGGGTCCGAGTCCAACCCTTGTCAATTAACTACAGGGGTCCCTCTGGGCTCTGTTCTTGGTCCCCTCCTCTTCTCCTTGTACACAAACTCGCTCGGATCTGTCATTAGCCCGCATGGTTTTTCATACCACTGCTACGCTGACGACACCCAATTAATTCTGTCCTTTCCCCGCTCAGAGACCCAGGTCGTTGCACGCATCTCTGCTTGTCTAGCTGACATCTCCCAGTGGATGTCTGCTCATCACCTCAAGCTCAACCTTGACAACATTACATTACATTGCATTTAGCTGACGCTTTTATCCAAAGCGACTTACAATAAGTGCATTCGACCAGGAAGATACAACCTTGAAGAAAACAGAATCATATAAGTACATCAGGTTTCATAGAGCCAAACATTTCAAGTGCTACTCAACTGGCTTTAGATAAGCCAGCCCTTTATTAGTATATAAGTGCTTTGTTAGGAAAAGATTGTCCCACTCTTGACCTAACAATCAACATCGGCACCTCTGTTGTTTCCCCGACTCAGACTGCAAGGAATCTGGGTGTGATCCTTGATAACAAACTGTCCTTCACTGCAAACATTGCTGCTACAACCCGCTGCTGCAGATACACGCTTTACAACATCAGGAGGATACGTCCCCAGCTGACCCAGAAAACAGCGCAGGTTCTGGTCCAGGCTCTCGTCATCTCACGCCTAGACTACTGCAACTCCCTCCTGGCTGGTCTACCTGCATGTGCCATCCGACCTCTGCAGCTCATCCAGAATGCAGCGGCTCGTCTGGTCTTCAACCTCCCTAAATTCTCCCACACCACGCCGCTCCTCCGCTCCCTTCACTGGCTTCCGGTAACTGCTAGAATCCACTTCAAGACAATGGTACTTGCGTACCATGCTGCGAATGGATCTGGCCCTTCCTACATCCAGGACATGGTTAAACCGTACACTCCAGCACGTGCACTCCGCTCTGCATCGGCTAAACAGCTCGCTGCACCCGCACTGCGAGGGGGACCCAAGTTCCCATCAGCAAAAACACGTGGGTTTGCTATCCTGGCTCCAAAATGGTGGAATGAGCTCCCCATTGAAATCAGGACAGCAGATAGCTTGCACATCTTCCGGCGCAGACTGAAAACTCATCTCTTTCGACTTCACTTCGAGCGATAGAATTACTAACTAAGAACTGCTAACAGAGCACTTATATACTAAGAAATGACTGGCTTATCTATAGCCAGTTGAGTAGCACTTGAAATGTTTGGCTCTATGAAACCTGATTTTTTTTTTCCTAGCTCAGTTTAGTACTTTGATTAATTTATTATGTTATATTATTTTCTGTTTGATAACTTGCTGCTGCTGTTATAAAATAATGTCCCAGTTTGGGATCAATAAAGAATATCTATCCATCCGTTCCATCGGTCCATCGTATTGGGCTTTAATACATTCACTCCAGTAATTTAATATGGGCTATGGTCTTACTTATAGACCTGCAGTCAGTAATGTTTTTGTTCCCTCCCAGAGCTACCAGCGCAGCGCCCCCCCCAGATCTGGCACCCTAGGTGACCGCATATGTCGCCTATGCCAAAGACCGGCCCTGACTGCAGTTATATCTAAGTCATTTATTTTTTACATTGCCTTGGAGGGGATCCAAAATAGCAGCGTTCAGGACAAGGTGAAATGTTGTCATTTCTGAACAGGAAACCACTGAAGTGCAAATGCTGTTTTTACATTGTACACTGAATTAACTGTAATAGAGAGCAAGGGTCACAGGGAACAGGGGGTTCTCCCACATTCTGCAGCACAGGCAGTATGATAAAAAATAAAGAGCTTTTTGAACATTAAAGCATGGAGACATGTCCCAGTAGAGACACTACATACTAATATCAGTCTGAAAAAGAGCATAATATGTCCGCTCTAAATAAAAGTCTAAAACTGATTATACCTCAATTGACATGATATGACTGGTGTATAAAACATTTCCATTTACTAATTCATAGAAGACACTCTCCATGCGATCCAAAAACATTCATCACAGCCAGAACTCTCCTTATTGGTGTGGTTTTATTTGATTGTGAAAACATTAAAAAAGCCGTGGCGTTTAAAGCTCTTTAAACCTCAGACAGGAAAATCATTCTGTAAGATAGATTGCAGGGAAGTGCCCTACAGTGAATAGCAAATAAGGCCAAATGGTTGTTGTGGCCCTAGATTACAGTTATTATTAAGCTTTAGATGAGCCTCTCCATCACATATCTGACAAGCTGTGGGAGTAGACCTAGTGATCTGATACATTCTGCACAATGGAACTAAACACATCAGGAGGAGGACACTCAATACTGACACTACTGTTACATGTTGAAAACAAAGTCTAGATTAGTGCATGTAATGCTACAGTCATTACCGTGACCAGTAACGTGTGTAGTTGATATGTTAGTTATATCTGTAGCAAATGTCAATTAAGGGTGTTAGCCAGAACAAAATCTGAATTTAATTATTGATAATGACATAGTATTCATTAGTCCAAAAACAACAATTGAGTTGTTAGTCCTTCTACCTTCAGACTTGAGTGAATGAATTGACAGTTTTGTGAATACAACATATGATTTGATGCTCTTTGATGTTTTTTTCCTGATCAGGCCTTATCAGGTAATATCTTAAAATGTTAGTAATTCTAGTTAAATATTACAATAAATTATGTACACAGCTATACAAAATGTCCATCTTATGTAAACATGAGATCTGTATTTAGATGTTCTATTCATAAATTAGTTATTAGATAAAGAGATTAACATGTAAATGTAGTTGTCAATTATTGGGGAACACATCTCAATCAGAAATATCAGATCAGTCGGATCTAAATGACATCTGTTAAGTTTGTTCACATTTTTTCAAGAAGGGAAATTGGAGCTACAAGTTGAGAGGTTGCCTTATTTTGTCTGGCTGTCAAGAAATTGAATAACTAAAAAAGATAAATGCAGTTCAGCTATTGGTTTAGTGTAGAAAAATATGCATATGAGGAGGAGCAAAGCAGGCCCTAAACACAACATAAACCAGACTCAATCACAAACCCTGAGACAGAATTAACCTTTCAGCTTGTAATGATTGATTTAAAGATGGATATAGAATATATGTTTCAATTATTTTATTCAAATCACAGACAAAGTACCCTGGCTCTACATTTCCATTCCATGCAAAATCAGCGTGCTATAACAAAGCTTCCTGTTTCTGTAAAATATGTCAAAGTCAATTCATTATATTCAGTACCATAGACAAACAAAGACGCTTATTGTCACATCTCATTTATTGTCTTCCACCATTTCATTTTAAATTTGATAGAACCAGATTTAATTTCCTTGAGGAAAGTGGACTTTCATAGTTACTTTTTTTGGCACCCAAACAGGTTCCAATTAACTGTTATCAAGAGACTGAAAGTTGCGGTGGGGAGTAAAGCTGGGTGAATCCAAATGCAGAAAACAATGGATACAGGTATATAAAACCATTAGTTTTTTATACTGGTGTTTAAAAACCCGTTTGACGTAGAAAAGAACATTTAGAATACAATAAAAGTCTACAAAAACAATTCAAATTGCAAGCCTACCCTTCTCAAAATAAATGTTCTGCATTGACCAGTATACCTGTATGCTTCTAAAGTCCAATTCATGCCCTGACTAAAGCTGTAACTTATTTGCTTTGCCCGAGTTTCTCACTACAAAAAGTGCATTGATCAAACCCAAAAACAACCCTTTTTCTTTCTGATCACCTGAATACCGAGCGGATTTCCTCAGCTGACTCAAGACTCACAGTGGAATAAATGATCTGTTGTAGAGGGTCTGCTGCCTCACCAACAGTTCCTCCTTTGCAATGAATCTTTTTCTTAGCCTTCGCGCAGGCCGGATTGGTGGATAGGTGGAGAGCATGGTCTCAGGGGGAGGGGGGAGATGTTCTGATCTGCAGGTGGAGATGAAGCGGTGGAGAGAAAACAAGGCTGTACTACCTCATGTAGGATCGAGCAGCAGGGAGAGGGGGAAAAGGCCACATCCTCGAGCTGTGCTTCTCCGCCCGCATGAATAAAAAATCCAGAATTCATAATGCATGATCAAAGTTATGCCAGTTATCCTGCCTGTCACTGCTCCTTACTTTTATTTATCTGGCTGGTTGAAGATGCAGCGAGCCTCTGTTTTACTTGAAATGCTTTACTGGTATTCAGTTTCTTTTGGACACGTGGAACCCCAGGTAAATTATTACGGAATTATTGGTTCGAAATTCTGTCATCATAGATCTTTCCTGTTTTATCCTCACCGTGTTGATAGCAGCACATGCAGATGGGGCACTTTTGTTGCTGCAATTCATATTTCTCATGAGAGTAATACACTCATCAACGTTGGAAAAGGAAGATCAAATAATATTGCATGCAGAAAATCTGGAGAAGACTGCCAACAACATATTTTGACCACCCTGTCAGACAAGCTGAACCAAACTCCACTGAAAAAGACTGCCTGAGGAAGACAGGAGAAACTCCCTCTGAAGGGAACACAGGGATTTTAGCCTTTGCAGACCATTTACATGCACAAAAACATGTACATGGAGGGGAAAACAGCTAAAAGCATAAAAGGACCTTTATAAATCCTTTTTGAAAGTGTAACTTCTCCTTGTCCAAAGGAATATGAATGTCAAACGCTGCTTGGCTTGAGAACATCTCTGATCCTGTAAGAATCTGTAGAAACCAGCTAGAGGATGTCATCACCGACAGGAGAGGGTCCCTACCTGCTTTAAGACAGATACCCTCATCCCCCTGCTGTTTAATTGTATGCCTCCTTATATATAATCCTTTTACTGGAAAAAAGTTGTTTACTACAACAGGCAACAGTTGTGCTGTGGGTGTCCTGTTTGTTTGCAACCAGAAGTGACACAGGAGATTGGACAGAAGTGGAGCAGGGTGAATCCAAATGAAGAAAACAATTGTGGCAGGTTTATACAAGCTTTATTAAACTAAAGCTGAAGGACCAGTGGCCTTTACTACGAAGCCGGATTTTCGCTTAGCGAGGTAACTTCAGGGTTAACTCTGGGTTTCCGGTCCTACGACGCTGGTTCTCTTCTTACCGGGGTAGATCTCGATGGTAACTTAAGCTGAACGGCAAACCTGCTCCGGAGCAGGTTAGGTTCCAGAATAAGAGATCAACTCAGTGAAAGCACCGCCTGCTGACCAATCAGAGCTCCGTGTGCGGAGTTTAAAGGTCCCATGTCATGGCCATGGCGCTGATCATAATTCCATTGTTGCGGTCGACTAAAATAGATTTATACTGTGCAATTTTCGAAACTCACATTGGTTTCTCATACAGCATCTCTGTATAGCATGTGTATTCACTCTCTGTCCTAAACAGCTTGTTGGAGCTCCTGCCCCCCCCCCCCCCTCCCTGTGAGCCCAGTGTGCTCCGATTGGTTAGCTCGGCCACTCTGTTCTGATTAGTCAACCACCAGAGAGGCTCGGCCCATGTCTAACAGTGCTTTTTTCGGCTCACCCTGATGGGAACATCAGTCTTACGATGGCGTCGGTAAAGCCGTATATGTCACACTAACTAACCTAACTGTAACTACAACTGTTGTTATTTAGGTGCACTTGTGGAAACTGCGCCATGATGCCTACCGAAGTGGAAAACGTCTGTTGAAAAGAAATTAGAAAAGAAGCCTAGCTGACAGTTACAACATTATGTAGCCAGCTAGCTGAAAACACCAACAGTAGCACATAGGGATGTAACGATACCAAAAACTCACGGTACGGTAATACCGCGATAACAAGTCCACGGTACGATATTTATCGAGATATATTGAAGGAAAAAAAAATTCTAAAAAAAAATACAAATTTTTTTTTTTTACTCCAAAATGTTTTCTTTATTAAATAATAAATCTGATTTGTACAGCATTTAGTATAGTAGTACATTTAAATTGTCAAAACAGTAACAGACTGGAACAAGAACAAGTACTACCAAACAAAAGTATGCATTTTCTTTGTGCAAATAAACAAGAACATTCAATAATCAGACCCTGCAATAAAATAGATTTGAAGTAACTCAACTCAAACTCTCTCTCACTCACTCATCAGACAGGTTTCTTTTCAGGAAGATGAGCATGTCAACATTTCCAGGTAGAAGCTGGGATCTTTGGGCGTTTACAATATCCCCTGCTGTGGAAAAAACTCTCTCACTCGGCACTGATGTGGCTGGGACAGAGAGATATGCTTTGGCCATGGGGGACAGCAGTGGGTAACACTTTGCATTGTCTCTCCACCACTTGAGAGGACAGTCAGAGAGTAAAATAGAGGTCGCTTTGCGGTACAAGTCAATTTCAGCCTGGATACCAGTGTTGTGCTGTGCGACGTGCACTTCTTCACTGAAAGACTCCCCAAGGAGATCTTCGAGTGCTGTCTTTTTGGAAGGAGGAGATTGTTCCTCAGCGTCATGTGCTCTTTCCCCTTCTGTTTCACTAGGGTTCTATGCAAGCAAGCAGAGGTAGAAAAAAAACGTCTTATCTTTCTTTTCACAAAAACAACAGAGGCAAACCCACCTTACGTTATCTGAAAAAGTTACACAGACACAAAAAGAATATTTAAATATGTACCTGGTTCTGCATCTGTGTGGCTTTCAACTTCAGCCTGTCGAAAACGTCCTCCCTCTGACTGTCATTTAGCTGGTGCAAGCTCCGGAACCGGGGGTCCAACGCAGTGCTCTCTTGCAGAAACTTGTTTTGCTCCCCTTGGTATCTGTCTGTAAAGTCCTTCAGTATGGCTCTCTTCATTTGGGCGATGGTGGAGGAGTCCTCATCGCACTGTGCCATGCTTTGCTCTATCATGTGCTTGAGGGGCACAATGAGAGAGACTGTAGGTCGAGACTCATCGCACAGCACGGTGGTTGCTTTTTTCAGCGGTGAGAGAAGCCGAACCATGTCCTCGGCGTCCGTGATGTCAGCTGGTTCAAGAGTGTCTATCTCGCGTGCGTTGCGCCTGACTTCAGCACTGAGTAGCGTTGCAGCGATAGCTTGTTGTTGCTCCAGGTAGCGCTCGAGCATGTCAAGCGAGCTGTTCCATCTTGTGACCACATCCATGATGAGTTTATGCGCAGGCAGGTTTAACATTCCCTGTTTGGTGGCCAGCACAGCTGTGGCAGTTGAACTGCGGTGAAAAAACGCAGCTACACGCCTCACTCTACCAAGCAGACGACTTGCCCGGTTTACGTTCAAACCCGCTTTTGAAGCGAGGTTTAAAGTGTGTGCAAAACACTTTATGTGTGGGGAAAGACCGGCCTCTCTCACCGCTACATCCATATTCCTTGCGTTGTCTGTTACGACAGCAATGCCTTGATTATTGTCGAGTCCCCACTCCAAAACAGCAGATTTTAACACCTTAGCAATGTTTAGTCCAGTGTGTGATGTGAAAAGAGGCCGCGTCTGTAAAACAAAACTTTTAATTTCCCATTCGCTGGTCATAACATGAGCCGTGACTGTAATATAGCTCTGCGTAGCTCGTGAAGTCCACCCATCTGTTGTTATTGAGATGCACTCTGCTTCTTTGAGGCTCTGTGTCACTTTAGCTTTTGTCTCTTGGTACAGAGCGGGTAGCACTGTTCGACTAAAGTATGGCCGTGATGGAATGGCATACTTGGGCTCCAGCGTGTTTACTAACCTCCGAAATCCACTGTTGTCGACCACAGAAAACGGCCTTAAGTCTTTGGCCATGTACTCGCCGATGCACCTTGTTATTTCCTGAGCTCTTGGACTGTTAGGGGGAAGTGGCGCTCCAAATATTTCTGTCAGAGTCAGTTGGCCTGGCTTAGGCATTTTCCTCACAGTAGGTTGTTGTGTTCGGAGCTTTTCTGGGTGGTGATGTGACAAATGACTTCTCATGTTCGATGTGTTTCCCGAATTGTAGGCGACCGTCGCCCGGCAGGATTTGCAAATAGTTTGGCGTTTGTTAGTTTGCTTTTCACCTTTGTCATTTCTTGAAACGGGAAAACCAAAATGCTGCCACACAACAGCTTTAAAAGTCGATGGAGCATCCTCAATTTCACAATTTCTATTTAGTTGGTCAGCACGTTCGTCTACTCCATTCGCCATTTTCTCGTTGTGTCTGAGTGTGAGGGCGGGCTTGCACGCAAAGGATGATGGGAGTATTCTTGATTAGTATTATGGCGTCCTCTGCTGTTCAAACAAAAACATTACAGTTTTTATTTACAGGGCGAGATATAAATGAATGAACGGTAATATCGCGGTAGATCTTTTCAGTCTCACGACGGTATTGAGCCGTTTCATTACCGCGATACCGCGGTATTCGGTATATCGTTACATCCCTAGTAGCACACAACATTATATGCCAAGATATACACCATACATACTGTCACGGTTTGTGAAACAAGCAGGACCCAAATGCAGATATAAACTGAAAATTCCTTTATTTCAAGGCTATGATATATATAATGACAGAACAGAACACTCACCGCAGAACTAGTCAGGGAACAAGACGAACCAACCCAGACAGACAGAAAACCCAGAACTTAAATACACACAAGACTAATCACACAACAAGATACAGGTGAGGAGGGAGGAGAAAACACAGGGGCCCAGGTGAACATAATCAGACAATTAGACACACCAGGGAAACTAATGACAAGACAATAACCCAAAGGAAAACATGACATGGAAAACAGCAAAAACACCCAAACCTACACAACTATAAACGTGACATAACATGAGAATCGTGACATAACCCCCCCCCTCAAGGGACGGATTCCAGACGTCCCAAAAAAACAAAAGTCCAGCAGGGTGGGTGGAGGGGGTCTGGAGGACGGGTCTCGGGCGGACGGCCCGGGGGCAAGGCAGAGTTCAAAAAAGGGGAATTCGGGCAGACAGCCCGGGGGCAAGGCAGAGTTCAAAAAGGGGAATTCGGGCGGACGGCCCGGGGGCAAGGCAGAGTCCATGGAGGGAATCTCTGCCGGACGGCCAGGGGGCAAGGCAGAGTCCGAGGAGGGATGAAGACCAGACAGCTCCGGAGGCCGGTAAGGAGCCGGTGTCGGCAAGATACCCCATGGAAGAGGACACAGGACCGGCAGGACCCCTGGCAGGAGAGCAGTCGGCGGAATCCCCAACGCGACAGGACATGGAGTTGGCAGGACCCCCGGCAGAAGAGTAGTCTGCGGGACCTCCAACGGCACAGGACATGGGGTTGGCAGGACCCCCGGCAGAAGAGTAGTCTGCGGGACCTCCAACGGGACAAGACATGGAGTTGGCAGGACCCCCGGCAGAAGAGTAGTCTGCGGGACCTCCAACGGGACCAGACATGGAGTTGGCAGGACCCCCGGCAGAAGAGTAGTCTGCGGGACCTCCAACGGCACAGAACATGGGGTTGGCAGGACCCCGGCAGAAGAGCAGTCTGCGGGACCTCCAACGGCTCAGGACATGGGGTTGGCAGGACCCCCGGCAGAAGAGTAGTCTGCGGGACCTCCAACGGCACAGGACATGGGGTTGGCAGGACCCTCGGCAGAAGAGCAGTCTGCGGGACCTCCAACGTGACAAGACATGGAGTTGGCAGGACCCTCGGCAGAAGAGTAGTCTGCGGGACCTCCAACGGCATAGGACATGGGATTGGCAGGACCCTCGGCAGAAAAGCAGTCTGCGGGACCTCCAACGGCTCAGGACATGGGGTTGCTGGCGTCGGACGGACAGCCCACAGGAGACGAGGTGCTGGAGTTGGCCGGTACGCCGACAGGACTCGAGTAGCTGGCGTCGGCCGATGAGTCAGCAGGTGACGAGGAGCCGGAGTCGGGACCATGGTTACTGGAGCCGGCACTGATGCCGGGACCATGACTGTAAGGTCCGGTTCTGGAGCCGGAAACATGGCTGTAAGGTCCGGTTCTGGAGACGGAAACATGGCTGTTAGGTCCTGTTCTGGAGCCGGAAATATGGCTGTAAGGTCCGGTTCTGGAGCCGGAAACATGGATGTAAGGTCCGGCTCTGGGGCCGGAAACATGGCTGTAGGGTCCGGTTCTGGAGCCGGAACCCTGGCTGCTGGGCGCGGAGCAGAAGTATGGACCCTGGCTGTGTAAGCCAGGTAATGGAGTATGGAAGCAAAGCTGCGTGGGCCGGCACTGGAGCACTGAGCCACGGCTGCTGGGTCTGGCGCTGGAGCCGGAACCATGGCTGTTGGGCGCGGAACCCTGGCCTTGCGTCTCTTAGGAGTTTTTTGGAGGCTTCGTGGACCCCCAAACTCCAGACCAGACCCCAAGAAAGGGTCAGAAAATGAGGACTGGCTCTCAGGCCTACGTGAAAAAATCCTAAGCCACTCGGGCAACAAGCTCCAGAGCCAGGGCTTGCGAGCAACCTCCTGACGTGCCTCCTTCAACGCAGCCTCTCTACCCCGTCTAGATGAGGCGCCTTTCCACGTATAAAAAATATACTCCAGAGAATATCCAAGACGTTCCGCCTGTAGCTTCAAAAAATCTGCTGGGTCCATTTTAAGGTTGGTTCGTACTGTCACTGTTTGTGAAACAAGCAGGACCCAAATGCAGATATAAACTGAAAATTCCTTTATTTCAAGGCTATGATATATATAATGACAGAACAGAACACTCACCGCAGAACTAGTCAGGGAACAAGACGAACCGACCCAGACAGACAGAAAACCCAGAACTTAAATACACACAAGACTAATCACACAACAAGACACAGGTGAGGAGGGAGGAGAAAACACAGGGGCCCAGGTGAACATAATCAGACAATTAGACACACCAGGGAAACTAATGACAAGAGGAAAACACAGGGAAAAGGACCAGACAATAACCCAAAGGAAAACATGACATGGAAAACAGCAAAAACACCCAAACCTACACAACTATAAACGTGACATAACATGAAAATCGTGACACATACCCCACACCCTGCTGAACCTCCACAACATGTACAGATTCGATTATAGACCTTTGAGGCGTAGAATGGAAGAAGAGTAAGTTATTTTTGACCTGTAATAAACTACTACTGTGTTTGATGAAAAATCAAATCATGGTTTGCTATATATGAATTATATATTATAGGAGCAAATCATTCAGCGAAGAAAGGCTACTACAGATGTAGCACCGAATTTCAGACTCCAGTTTACAGCTTCCTGCCTACGACCTGCCAAAGACCAGTATTGAGGAATGTTAAGCCCTCCCACTATTTTCCAAGAGGGCGTTGCCAGATTTTCAATTTCAGGTTTTAACCAGGAGATGTTGCTTCATTCACAAATACAGAAAGACAAGTTTGATGGACTTTCAGTTGTGTTTTGAAGAGCATTTGAACACATCAATATGTTAGATCAACTAAAGTATATCTAATCTTGTAATTCAATAATATATAGTCTTTATATATTAAATAATCATAATTATAATGTAAATGTTTACATTACACTTCTTTATTTTTGATGCTCATACTTTTACCTTTACAATCGTTTGCTTTAATATGCAGTATATTTTTGTGTTTGCTTCCTCCTGCTCCCTTTCGGACACATACTGTATGATTTATTATTATTATTAAGATGAAGATATTATTAAGATAAGATAAGATGTTACTTTATTGATTGAACATTTTAGTTTAGAATGTGCTGTCCCACGGTCACATTCCGACCATTATTTAAAACAATAGGTGCTTTCACACCGTCTACAGTTTGATTTGTATAGAGGGAGCTCTGTGGCTGAATGGCCAGCGATTAGGTGCGGCGCATTTATCATAGGTGATCAGAGCTAACTGCCTGCCGTCAGATTTCATTTAAAAAACAGATCTGATTTTAAGACTACTTCTGCGCTCATAAAGAATGATAAGAATAAGAATAATAAGTATTGAACTGGTTTAATTAATTAGTGAGTTTATTTAACACTAGAACCGCCAATCGGGTCAATTTGTGTAATGTGTGTTGTGTGTGTGCAATTTAACTTTTTTTCAATAAAATATTAAAGTCTCCCAGTCCGTGACTTTTCCTGAAAGTGTGTTATGTAGCACCCAATGTTGTTAAAAATTGTATTCTAATAGCGGTATTTGACAGGTTTAGGTAGGCCTATACAAAAACCTCTGGCGGTTCTAGTGTTAAGGTAATTAGGTACAGTAGAAGCCCTTTTTTATCAGTAACGAATTTAGCAGTTGAACATAAAAGTCAACTAACTGAGGGTCACTTGCAATGACAGTGTTGTGTCTAACTGTAAGCTTGTCACTCAGAGTAACCTACAGTTAATTTAGCTGCTGGAGAAGAAAGATCAGGGGGGGAGGGGGGAGAGAGCTGTGGTTGATGGGCCATTAGTTGTGTAAATACACAGCTGAGAGCTGCCGTTTCATTCAGACTGTTTAAAAACGGTAACAACGGACTATTTTTCTTAGCGGATGCATGTCAATTTAAATCAATACATACAACTATTTTTTAAATCAATACAACTATTTTTTAAATCAATAAAAACATTTTCTAAATCCATAAAAGCATTTCAATTAATATTGGGAGTCATGTCGTTACTTTGTTGAGAATGTGGCCATGTAATAAGCGGGGTAATTTGCAGCGACTTGTTCCTTATGGGGAAAATAACACCCGTCATGTGTGTGTAGAGGTGTGTGTGGTTAAAACACTTTCATGAAATGAAGGAGGTTTTCCTTCTATAAAACAGCTGTGGGCAGCAGTGAGAGTCACGGACATGAATTCATAGATCAAGGCAGACTGGTGCACACACTCTCCTGTCCTGCCAGGCGACACGCCTGTTCTAAGCCGTGTCCCTCACTCCTCACATCCCAAGCTGCATCCCCAAAAAGTGTATTATGTTGTTACATCGTTTCAGATGTTATGTTTCAGGTGTGCTCTGTCTATGTTCAGTGATGCAAACTTGTCACCTTTCGGCGAAATTCGCCGTTTGAATCCAAAATAGGTCATTTGTGTGATTCATGTAGATCTGCAATACAAATATTTTTGGGGTATAGGGGGGTCTGGGACCCGGAGTAATCTGCGGCCGTGAGCTGTTATGTGCCATCATGACACGCATGGTGTTCTTTTTTTATATATTATAATGAAGTGCAAGCTGTGTGCTCGAGTCTTCCTGCCTGTCGGCTCTGCTCATGGTGGATGTATAATAAGGCTCTGCTGCTCCGAGATGATGGTCTAGCTTCAGCAGCTACATTACCTACGGGTGCGTTCGTTAATATTAACTGCGCGTCCGGATTCACTGTGGCACAGACTGGACCGCTGGTGAACAGCTGTTAGAACGGGCCGTTCAGGTGTTGAGAGCAGAGCTCCCTGTCGGAGCGGCAGAGCGTGATGTGAACTGAAACGTTTTTCTGTCGCAATATTATTTAAGGAATCGTTGAGCTAGCTAGCTAGCATACATTGTCAATATCTGCTAACGTTAGCTTTAGCCTTCTATTTCTAATAGTTTTTTTCATAGACTATAAACAGAGGTGGTATAAGTATATATATATTGTACTTGAGTAAAAGTAGAAGTACTCAGATCTTGTACTTGAGTAAAAGTAGAAGCACACAGATCTTGTACTTGAGTAAAAGGAGAAGTACTCAGATCTTGTACTTGAGTAAAAGTAGAAGTACTCAGATCTTGTACTAGAGTAAAAGTAAAAGTACTCAGATCTTGTACTTGAGTACTCAGATCTTGTACTTGAGTAAAAGTAGAAGTACCATAGTGTAGGAATACTCTGTTACAGTAAAAGTCCTGCATTCAAAATGTTCCTCAAGTAAAAGTAGAAAAGTATTATCATCAAAATATAGTTAAAGTAGCGACAGTAAAAGTAGTCGTTGTGCAGATTGGTCCATTTCAGAATAACATATATGATATGTTTTACAATGATTGATCATGAAAGTGTTCTCAAAGCTGGTAAAGGTGCAGCTAGTTTGAATGACTTTGTATACTGCAGGGTAGCTTGTGGATTTACTCCAGGTGGAACTAAAGTCTGATTTAACACTTGATTATATTTCACATCATTCATCCACATCTGTGAAGTAACTAAAGGTATTAAATACATGTAGTGGAGTAGAAGTACACCATGTACCTCTGAACTGTAGTGGAGTAGAAGAACAAAGTAGCAAAACATTGAAATACTTAAATAAAGTAGAAGTATCTCAAAATTGTGCCCAAGTATAGTACTTTTTGTGTTTATGAACTGAGTTACTTTACACCAGGGGTGGGGAACCTCCGGCCCCCGGGCCGTATACGGCCCGCGAGAACATTTGCTACGGCCCTCGAGGTAATTTATAAACACACGCAAAAAAGAAAAAAAATTAAAGAAATCTAGACCGCAAAAAAATTAAACAGGCAAGTGCCTGTTTTTCCTGGCCAAGGTCAGGGTCCTTGAACACAACACGAGCTTAACGTGTCATCACGTGGTGTATGTCTCGTCTGACAGGGGAGCATGGCAGGGGAGCACCAGAACGTCACTTCGGCACTTCCAAATATTGCAGTACCCATAAGGAGCCGTACACATACCGCAGTTTCTGGGTGGCTGTGTCTTTAGTTGTAAACCCAGTGGCGATCTGTTCATCTGTCATACTGATCATACAGCAGTGGTCACCAACCAGTCGATCGCGATCGACCGGTCGAATAAAAATAAAAATAATAATGTTTGAAAAATATGTTTTTAGATGTAAACATATCATCCACCACCCCGTTAGCAGGTGCCACTTGATTGACGTATATTTGAGACACCTCAATAATATAATACATTAACCGTGCTTTATGTGAACCTCATCATGACACAAGAGAGGAAGGCAGGACTGCAATTTCCCGTGTTCAGTGAATGCGACAGAGGCAAGTCACCATACCAATCAGAGAGTTGCATGGAAATGCACGTGTGCTTGTGTCATTCAAGCTCGGCTCTCTCTCTCTCTCTCTGTGTGTGTGTGTGTGTGTGTGTGTGTGTGTGTGTGTGTGTGTGTGTGTGTGTGTGTGTGTGTGTGTGTGTGTGTGTGTGTGTGTGTGGCAATAGCGCATTTAGTGTGATAGAGAGAGAGGGCGAGAGGGAGAGAGAGGGACCGATGCTAGCGGGGACCGTGATGTTAGCATCTGGTTAGCTAGCTGCACTAACGGACATAAGGAGCTGTTTCCAAAACAAGCTGGAGGAGAGTCTTCCCCTGTCAGACTGAGGGGCTCAGGTGAGCTCAGGTGAGCTAAAGGACTCTGAGTGTTTAGATTAGAACGGTTTTGTCACAAATTATTCGAAAGGTTATTTCCGCGGTACACCTTCGATCATTATAGTTATACAAACAATAAGAGAATAAATGAAAAACAGGTATGAAATACTATATGGCAGTAAAACAAGAATACAGTTTAAAAGGGGAGTGATTTGTAAAATAGCCATAAAGAAAAAGAAAATCTGTTTACAGTTCTGTCTCATATGGGTGCTGAGAGATGAATCCATAGATCTCTTCATGTTGCTCTCAAAGTGCACCAGATTGATGCCTTCATCTTCAATATTTAAAAATAAATCTTCACGGGGGAACATCCCCCCGGACCCCCCTAGAGGAGGTGAAGACCTACAGGAGGTGAGGACCCCCCTAGAGGAGGTGAGGTCCGCCCTCCACTCGCACATAGCACTTTACCCCTGCCTATATGCTGTGAGCTGATTATGGAGCCTTCATTGTAACAGTAATTCAGATGCAATTAGCCTATATAAAAGGCCTCAAATTGGAAGCACTGTCTGGGCCGTCTTTTTCACTCAATTCTGCAATAGGTAGATCTCGCCTTTCACCTAGGCCGAGGTCGGTGATCTTGGGCTTAAAAAGGTTGGTGACCACTGATTTAATGTATATGTTTGCGAATTGAAATGAATGCACTAATAAATGTAGTTTAATCCACGTGAGTTTACAACAACAAAAATAATCGCTTTGTTTTTATATCACATCCGAGCGGAGGAAAATGCAGCACGGCTCTCACTAACAATAATCCTAATCCCACGGGCAAACAATAATATGTACAGTGTTAATAGTTTACTGTATTATTAGTGTCTAATATTACTGCTATAACAATCACACATTGAGTTGTTACAATCAGACCGTTGTTTTTTTTTAAACAGTCTGAATGAAACGGCAGCTCTCAGTATCGTGTATAGAAAGTATTGAGTTATATTTCTCGCGCTACCTAACATCCATGAAGGCAACATGACAGAGGGAGGCCTGTCACTCAGGATGCCAAACTACTCTTTGCCAAGCCCCGCAACCCCAAGCAACATCAGGGTCAAAAGTTTGGAAGCGGAAAAAAAAGATCTGAAAGCGAAAAACAAATATCTAAAAGTGAAAAACGATCTCAAGGTGAAAAGCGATGTGAAACCTGAAAAAACAAGATTTGAAACTGAAAAAATAATTGTTTTGAATCTGAAAACGATAAAAATGTAACTATAAATAAGGATTCAAATATCAAAATATGTATAAAAGTGAAATCTGAAAATAAATATTTTATTAAAAATAATTGCTGAACTGAATCAAAATAATATTCAACCTGAAAAATGATTTCAAATACTTATTTTTATTTTGAATACATCATTGTATTTTTCAAAGTTCAGGATAAAAACTTGAACTTTCCAATAAATTGTATTTTTTTTTAATGATCAAAACTTATGACCCTGAAATAGCTCCATATTAATGTATTAATACTAATAAATTACATTTATTCCATTTGGATGTAGAATTTTTGACTTTGTTTAGAGCAGTGATCTTCTCTGCAGCAGAGAGCTAAGCGCTGTCAGACCGGACTTAACCCTGAAAAGTATTATCATCTGAAATTAATCATTATGTTATTAATATTAAATACATATAAGTATTTTTACAACTTGTATTTAGAAATACTCTGTTGTAATTATTGATGCATAAATGTGTTCATCCATTCAATGTGGCATCTGCTATAATGGGGTTAATGTATGATATTACTTAATAATACAATACATTATAATATATGATATGATAATTATATTTTAGTTTTATTCATTTCTTATTTCATAGTTTCTCATTATTATTATTTTTATCGCTCATCTTATTTTTGATTGTATTAATCTGTGTGAATCTGTGCTATCCTGTTTTTCACTCTTACCCTGTTGCTGTTTGAACTACTGAATTTCCCCACGGGGATTAATAAAGGTCCATCTTATCTTATCTTAATGTATAAATATATTTACTTCAATCTACTGTACTGTGTAAAAACACCCCAACAATATTACAAAAATATACTACATAAAGCAAACTATATACTTTATTTGATCTAAAATATTGATGTTTTTTCATTATAGTAGCCTGTGAAAACCATAACAAATAGGTGATTAAATGCTACAGTATTCAGCAAACACAACTGCAGAGCTGCAAACATTGCAAACAGACTAAGTTCTACAACACCCAGTTGTCTTTGTGTATTTGTGAATGATGCGCCATCTCATGGTTAAATCCTGTAATTGAACAAATGGGGAAATTTGGCAACGCCCTCTAGCAATTTGGCAACACCCCCAGCCACTGGGATCCACTGGGCTTTTGACTGGGACACACCCATGTGAGTCCTATCTGGAGTGCTACATCTGTATAGAGCCCTGATGAGAAGACCTTTGGTAAAACTGGAAGAAATGCCGCCGAAACTGAATACTTGACGTGGATCATAAATATATCAACAATTAAACAACATCTTCAATTTCTCTTCACACAATATGTCTCCTCGCAGTATCAATAGTAATTCGGCTGACTTTTACATTTGATCTAATTCACAAATAGGTTATATTTACACCATAACGGTGCACAGCTGATATAAAAGGACTTGTAGTTTTTAAAGATATTACTGATTTTCTTTGAATATAAGAATGTAAATACTGAGTCTGAAATAGTATAGCAATATGCTGTAAAATTATGTGAAAACATGAATAAAACTACACATCTTCAGATGTTGTACATACATAAGTGTCCTACACTAATAATACAAAGTTATTATGGCTGTGTGTATCTTGTGTGCACCGCCTAGTGGTTAAAGCACGTTATTGAATTATTGTTTTTATGTGTTATATTTGATTAAAAAAATATTAAGAGTACATACTTTTAGAGGGGGAAAGTAGAAGGTCAATGATAGCAATATAGAATATAAAAAATCAAAAAGATACTGTACTGATCTCTACAATAAAACAGTTTAGTGCAGGATGTACAAAGATATTAATAGGAGAAGGTGCAAAACAGAAAAACGAATTAACCTTTATTTAAACATTAAATAATACTTTAGATTAAGGTCTTCTTTTAAATAAGAAAAAAGCTTTGGGGTTATCTACGGATAAATATTAAGCCTGACAAAGTACTTAACATCTAATATATTGCTTTCCTGCAATGTTAACTATCTTGAAGCACTTATTTTAACTGATATTATACATATGAATTATACTCTTATGTATGTAGATAGTATAAGAAATGTAAAGAATATGACAGTTTAAGGGTAGAGGTATACACACATATTGATAGATGTCTTGTGTGACGACCCCTGCCTTGAGGTCTCCTGTGGGGTGTATGGGCCTTTTATGTTCCTCCTCTGCTTGTGCCCGCGCTGATTGAGGACACCTGATTCACTGATTGAGGACACCTGACGGCTGGCACCGGGGGATTAAGCGGCCTGAGCCAGAGCCTCGAGGTCTCTCCCCCCAGAGGACCGGACCTCGGAGAGCAGCGTCGTTTATTCTTTTTTTGCCTTGCCCTTTTGCTTGTTTTCGGCCACATCGAGTTTTGCCAAATAAATACTTTTTCTTATACATATTCTTGTCCTTCACACGCTTTTTGTTATGGCCAAGAGCTAGGCCATGACAGATGGGGGCTCGTCCACTTCTTTTATCTGTGATACAGCAACGGATAGGTAAGATTTGTGTTGGGAGTTGGTGCGCGTGTATAAAGTTTGTTGGGAGAGCGTGTGCAGGGCGGCCGGTTTCTTTGTTTCGGCTCATTGTGGGAAGGACATTAGATTTCAGATCGTTGTTTGGGGACTGATTAGATTACTTTGTGAGGCTTTGATTAGTTTTGTGTTATATTTCAGGACAGGGTTTACCAGTTGTTCTTGGCCGTGGTCAGCTGTTTGCTTTGTTTTTCTTTTCTCTCTCGTTGACACGAGGCGTTGTATGTGGAGCAGTGCGGAGCGGTGCAGAGTTTTCCCTGGCAGGTTAAGCGGCGTTCATTTGGGATTGTTGAGCGGGGTGTGTAGTGTTGCGGAGAAAGTGGTTGAAGCTTCGGCTTGGGAGCATGGCCGTGGTCTCAGTAGTGTTGCTAGCCTGCTAGTCGCTTTGCTGGGCCAGCGGTCTCCAGTGCATAAATACCCACCACAAGTAACTGCATGAAGACTAGGGAGGAGATTAGTCAGTGGGATGGTAACAGTTAGTGGGGAAACTCCAATCAAAAAGTTAGTGTTGTTCCACTTTGGACGCATAACAAACGCTGTGGTGTCGGTCCGGTTTGTTTGTTTGTTTGGTTTTTTCTTTTTTTCCCTTCTCTCGGCTTAAAGGTCCGGTGTTGTGTTCCGGTGAGGGCTCGGTCTAATTTAATATGGCTGACGTAGAGGCATTTATTGAAGCTCCGTCTCAGGAGTCTCTTGGCACTTTTCAAGAGAGCAGCTGCTCTTGATTGCTGAGCATTTCTCTGTGACTATTGTCGGTGATAGGAAGATGAAAGAGAACATTAAAGACTCTATAGTGTCGACATTAAGTGAGACAGGAGTGTTTGCTGCAAAGAAAGAGGGGGTTTGTTAAAACCTCTTTTTCAGGCTAGTGCACTTTCTTTTGAGCAGCAGAAGGAATTGTTGTTGTTGCAGCTGGAACATGACAGAGTAAAGTATGCGTTGGGAATTGAAGAAGAAATCACAGTGGAGCAGATACGACAAGAATCTGAGAAAGCCAAGCTAGATTTGGAGGGACATCGTCTGTCTGTTCTCAGAGATGGCGCGTTGTCCGGTGAGGGACAGGGTGAACAGGTGCCCAGGTCTCATCGTTTGGATGTTAATAACCTGTGCTTGCTGCCTCACTTTAATGAAAGTGATCCCGACACGTTTTTTTTATTATTTGAACGTGTAGCTAGGGCTAGAGGTTGGCCTGATGCGGACTGCGCTCTGATGCTTCAGTGTGTTCTCACAAGAAAAGCACAGTCAGCATATTCCTCCTTATGTCTTGAGGATAGCTCTAGCTATGGTAAAATAAAATTGGCGGTGCTTAGGACATATTAACTGGTGCCAGAGGCCTATCGACAGCTTTTTAGGTCCTTTGAGCAGAAACAAGGTCAAACATATGTGGAGATGGCGAGGGATTTGTCGGTTCATTTTAAGCGTTGGTTAACTGCTCTGGATATCGCTTCTTTTGACGATTTGTGTGACCTGATGGTTCTGGAGCAGTTCAGAAATGTTCTTCCTGATCGCATTGCAACATATGTCACGGAACGAAAGGTCACTTCTGTGGCTGAAGCAGCTGTGGCAAGTGATGAGTTTGTGTTGCTTCATAAGAGCAGGTTCGGAGGGCGCTCTGGGGCCCTGACTGTTTGTGATGGAAATAGAAAGGATGGTGGGATGGATCCAAGGAAATTGGGTTTGGTAAAATCTGATGTGGACAACATGGATAACATTAATAATTGCCACTACTGTCGTGAAAAAGGCCATTGGAAGGAAGAATGTCCTGCGCTTAGAGCGAAATCTGAGGGAGGAAGATGTTTTGTTGGGCCTGTTGCGTTGGCTGCTCCTGTGAAAAGCTGCTGTGCTGCCGATGTGCTTGCATCCAACTTATGTGGGTCTGAAGTTTTCTTATCTTATGCTTCATTTATACGAGATGGCTTGGTGTCACGGGTAGGCAGTAATGTCAGAGTTCCAATCAAAATCTTGCGGGACACAGGGGCTTTTGACTCCTATATTGTTGACTCTGTTGTGCCGTTGTCTGATGAAAGTGATACAGGTGACACAGTTCTGAGTTGGGGGATGGGATTAGAAGTTCTTCCTATGCCTGTTCATAAGGTGTATATTGACTGTGAACTTGTTAAAGGTGAAGTAGCTGTTGGTGTACGTCCAGCCTTGCCAATCGAGGGGATACATTTCATTCTGGGCAACGGTTTGGCAGGTATTAGAGTCTGGACTGATGTTCTCCCTGCACTTTCAGTGACTGGTGGTCGGATTGAGTCTGGGTTTCAGGAGAGCTCTACAGTGGTGCCCGAGGTGACGTCCTCCTGCGGGATCACGCGTGATATGGCCAAAACTGTGCTTAGAAACCAGAAGGCCAAGCATTGCCCCACTGGTCAAGGTGGTTGTGGCGGCGTTGATGGTGGTCGTAGCAGTAGCGGCGTTGATGGTGGTCGTGGCGGCAGAGGCAGCAGGGGTCGAGGACGAGGCAAGGAAATGTGCTGTTATCGGTGTGGAGATCAAGGACACATGGCTCGTGACTGTGGGCATGCCGACTACCGGAAGTGCTACTCCTGCGGTGGGATTGGTCACATCCAGAGACGTTGTAATAAGGCTTACAATCTCGATGTTAAGCACATTAGGGGATCGGACAATGTTATTGCTAAAGCGCTATCGCGTGCTCCATGGCACTAAGTAAGTGTTAGGTTGACCTTGATGTTTATATATACTACCTGTCATACCATTTTGTTAAATCTTTCTCCCTCTGCCCAACTTTTTAAAGTGTGCTTCCCAGATATGTGTTGCTAAAGATGTGGCTGGTTGCTGAAGACGGGATTGCGGTATAAAGGTGGTATATGACAATTAGTGTTCGTTAAGATAGGGTGCTATATATTTGTTGTGTACTGTGACTTTTTCTTTTTGTTTGGGATAGGGTTGGTTCGTTATGCCGGTGGTCCTGGGGACACCGACTTTAAGGGGGGGGGGGGGGGGGGGGGTTGTGACGACCCCTGCCTTGAGGTCTCCTGTGGGGTCTGAATTATACTCTTATGTATGTAGATAGTATAAGAAATGTAAAGAATATGACAGTTTAAGGGTAGAGGTATACACACATATTGATAGATGTCTTGTGTGACGACCCCTGCCTTGAGGTCTCCTGTGGGGTGTATGGCCCTTTTATGTTCCTCCTCTGCTTGTGCCCGTGCTGATTGAGGACACCTGATTCACTGATTGAGGACACCTGACGGCTGGCACCGGAGGATTAAGAGGCCTGAGCCAGAGCCTCGAGGTCTCTCCCCCCAGAGGACCGGACCTCGGAGAGCAGCGTCGTTTATTCTTTTTTTGCCTTGCCCTTTTGTTTGTTTTCGGCCACATTGAGTTTTGCCAAATAAATACTTTTTCTTATACATATTCTTGTCCTTCCCACACTTTTTGTTATGGCCAAGAGCGAGGCCATGACACTTGTAATGCACTGTTGAGGAACCTGTGACCCAAGATTTTCATTCATTGCATACACCGTAGTTGTGTTGATGGTGGAGTAAAAATACCAGGTTAACCTCTATTGTAGTGGAGTAGAATTACAAAGTAACAATGAGCTGTCATGTGGGTATATATTAATGCTGCGCATTATGGACACAAGCGATTTTCACCCATTTATTAATTATATGTTTTACATTTGATAACACAAATGTCATGGCAACTTCTAATTGTGGGAAAAACGAAAACGTTCAGTAGAGACGTCATAGCCAGAATGTGTAGTTCTGGGGGGGGCATTCGATTCTAGTTTTGGATAGTCTGGCGTGGTTTCGTTCCATTTCAAACAGCTGTTTGACGCTAGGCTAACCTTGGCGCACTGCCACTCCAACATCCAATCCCAGAGCTTGAAGATTAATCACAGGGACTGTAGTCCTAAACGATAGCTGGGGATTATGGGTAGTATAGTGTCTTCGGCCATCCTAAACTCCTAGAGGCCTACATCTGTTTCCGGTTATTTTTATTTTGAAATTCAGTTCCTGACGGACGTAAAAAAATCACGAGATTATGGAAATAAACCAATAAATAAAAACAAGGATAATGATGTGTTATTGTTGAGTAAATAACAGTGTGTTATTTTGAAAAGAATAACAAATTAGAAGGAAAAAAAGATTTAAAAAATACAGATTTCAGTATCCTGAGGCTCTCAGCCCCATTTATTTTCCTTTCAGACGGCAACAAAAGTCAGAAATTATACGATTTAAAATAAAAGCAATAATTGTGGCTTGATATTGAGTAAGAACATGTTTTTATGAACCACACAGCTTCCGGTCTTCCTATAACACGTAATGCCGTGAGACTACCAATAGAAATGTATTGCTTTTAAAATCGTGCTGTGCAACACGAAAAAAAGGGGAAAATCGTGTTGGTGAACACGAATCAATAGATTAAAAATCGTGTTGGTGAACACGAAATGCCATGAGACTGGGTTGACACGGTATATCATCCATTCCTCCCCTTATAGGCGTTTTCGGCATCTTGCCTATCGCAGCTTTGTAAGCTGGTGCTGCGGCTTCTTAGGACGAGGCAGGACGAGTGGTCATCCTGCAACTCGCGGGGGGAGACTTGGTTTTTCTCAGATCCATGGCTAGTTTTCAACTGTCGTCTTAGTGGGGGTCCTTAGTTTTAGATGATTTGCTGAGTGGAGGGAGGGACTTATTGCGTTGAATGAGGGGAGTCATCTGTAGAATTGAGAGTTTTTAAAGAAGTTCTTTAAGCTTTGTAGCTTTTTCATCTATCATTTCCAACCAGGCAGCAAGAGGTCAAATTTTAGAACAAGTAATAGTTTGTCATGATTTTACGGAATAAGTGAAAAGTATAGTTTGTCAGAAAAAAAAGAAAATATGGAAAAGTCATTGTGTACAATAGTATGTTGAAAACAAAACTGGATTGATCCACTGAAATAGCGATAAAATCAAAAAGTGCCTTTAAAGAAAATGTATTCAGACTAAAGTATTTTATTTTCAAAAATGTTTAAGGTTTTGCATACATAAAAAGTGTGTCTTACAGTTCCTTTGTGAGAGAATTACACACAAATATGCCCCGTGTCAGTAAAAAGTGTTAAAATCACAAACTTGCCTTTTAGAGAAACAGTCTTTAAGAAAAAATATAATCAGACAATGTACTTCATTTTCTAGTTTTAAGGTTTTGCATACGTCAAAGTGTGTCTAAAAGTATCTATAATATATATATATATATATATATATATATATATATATATATATATATATATATATATATATATACTATCTCTAGTATAAGAGAAAAAAGCCAAAATCTGCCTAGGCCATTAAAAAGAAACCAAATTCCTTCTAAAGTACTTCATATTCGTATCTGAAAGTATCTTAGTAACACAAGAAAAGAGAAAAAAAAAAGAAAAAAATCTGCCTAATGTCAGTAAATAACAACCGGTGGCTTACTCCGTTACCTTAAAGAACTGATTTAAAAATACTGCTGCTGGTTTATAAAGCTTTGAATGCTTTAGGCCCAAAATAAATGTCTAAACTACTGCTACAGTATTAACCATCCAGATCTCTCAGGTCTTCAGGTACTGGTCTGCTTTCTGTCCCCAGTCAGAACTAAACATGGTAAAGCAGCGTTCAGTTATTATGCTACAAATATCTGGAAACCTGCAGGTCCGCTGCAACTCCTACTACTTTTAAATCCAGGCTGAAGACTTTTCTTTTTGCCGCTGCTATTAATTGAACTATTTATATCTTACACTGCACTGTAACTTTTATTCATGTATTTTGTCTTTTAATGCTTATTTTATTATCTTTGCTTTTTAATGACTGTTTTTAAATGCCATTTTCTTAATGTCTTTCATGTTTGTAAAGCACTTTGAATTACCTTGCGTTGAAAGGTGCTATATAAATAAACATTTTACAATAAACAGTCTTTAAGAAAAAAATCTAATCAGACAATGTACTACATATTCTAGTTTTAAGGTTTTGCATACCTCAAAGTGTGTCTAAAAGTATCTTGGCAAGAGAAAAAAGCAATAATCTGCCTAGGCCATTAAAAGAAAACAAGTTCCTTAGTTGTGTTGGGGGGTTAGCATCAGACCTGTTGAAGGGGGGCGTTACAGGGGGACAAGTCTGTCTGGCTCTCTGAGGGATGGTGTGTGAGAGGATCACTGGATATCAAATTTAGATCAACACTTGTCGCAGAAGGTAGGCTGTGTCTAAACTCCATAGAGGGGAGGTTTTGGTACACTGATGGCTGGCTTACGCTGCAAACTTCCTCACCTTTTAACAAGAGAGTAAGTATATAAAACGTTATTTTGGATATTTTACACATCAGCAACAAAAAAAAAAAACATATTTGATTTTTAAAATAAGTTAGATACAAACACATACAGTTTTAAATACATATATACTCACTTTCCACAGGGAATGAATCATATGGGGTTCCACCAAAAGAGTTAATCCTCTCTAATATTCCAATTCGTATTTGGTTCAAACTTTCCTGAACTGAGAAACACACAAAAAAAACCACATTATTTGTATATAGATGGGTACTTTTCCCAAAGCTTCTAAATCATTACGAGCCATAGTGCTGTTACAACATAAAAACAACAGATGCACAGAGTTTGTTTAACACACACCAAGCAGCATTAAATAATTACAGGATATTATAAAATAAAATAAAAAGTACTTACCAGAGTTTTTCAAGATCAGATACAGGTCAAGAAAACGCATAGAGGAAGTATGGTGCTGGCTCATTAGCCCCTCTCACTCTTCTTAGAATGAGCCTGTGCATTTTTAAAGCTGAACTCCTATCCCCTTATAAACCAAAATAACAATAGCCCTTAATTAACACTAATCATTTTAAAAGCCTTAAATCTAATTTATAGAGGACAACTAAAAAGTGTAAGGTGACTGTTTTAAACTAATTCCACCACATATATATATATATATATATATATATATATATATATATATATATATATATATAATTTTAACCTTATAATGTATTTACTTTAAAGAGTCCTCTCCTGCTGATATTCAGGTATGTGTATGCATATGGTATCTCTGCTTTAAAGAGTCCTTTGTCCAGGTGATTAACAATGCTTCTTTTGTCCCTCCACAGAGTGAAACTCTGCCATTGATTATATGTATTTTAAGTGTTTACATTTTTTCTTTTGTTCTGATCAACCACACTGGATCTGCATACTTTGTCTGAATACAGCAGAAAAAACGTTTTTTAGTTAACAGTCTCACAAAAACTTAGAAAGAAACATCCTTAGCAAGCACAAATCATTTAAGAAAAAATACTAAATCAAATTTAGAGGGGACAATAACGTTTTTAGGTGTCTTAGTGAGTGAAAATTAATGGCTGTTTATTTAGTTTGAGCGTATTTCTAACTCCACCCCCACTATCTTCGGGGTTCATATCGTGTGACAGGAAGGGGTGGGGAAAGGGTGAGAGGCCGGGGCTGTGAGGGGACGGGGACTAGACAATCGCACGCACAACTTCAAAGAGACTGCCTCAATCAACACCCATATTAACATCATAGGCTTATAACATGCCGGTGTGAAATCACACATGCCTGTTATAACACCTCAACCCTCACATCAAAGGAGATACATCAAAGGCTAATTAGATTAGACAACAAAGGGCTGGGAGGGGATGGGGGGCCAGACAGTCTCACGCACAACTTCAAAGAGACTGCCTTAATCAACACCTAGATTAACATCAGAGGCTTATAACCAGTGCTTAACTTGTAAATCATAAGGTGCCGGAACGCAAAGTACATATGACAGCTCAGGGATGACAAGACGCGTACAGGTCCCGGAACGTATACAGAAAAGGTGCTGAAAACAACATGAAAATGTCCACTTGCAACGCTGTGGGACTTACAAGCCTCAATTTCAAATAGTATCCATGGTATAAATGTTATGAAGATAATTTATAATTTTTTAGGCTAGTACGCACAACATAGGCAAATGCCCACATCACCACAGGTGGGACTTCAGTATACAGCCAGCAATTAATTTCTCAACATAACGTGTAAAAAAAATATTTATTAGGCCTATTCAAAGATTGGCACGGCGGCCTATTAATAGACAGTATGTTTGCTCACCATATTTAGTTGTTTAAAACACCCCACATCACGAGCATGTCCGGATTGTCTTCTATCTCTTTTTTTCTGCTTTTACTGCGTGTGTCTGTGGCAGTTCTGTGTCCTTTGGCCACCCAGGACCTCACGTACGGGACTGGATTGAATTTAGCCAGGGGGGGTCCAACAAGATTTAGGAAGAGTAAAGATGACATGGTGGATGTGAGCAAAGAGCTACGGTTGGGAGTTGGGATGCTGTTGACAGCAACAAGTAACTCCATCAGCTCATCGGGGGTGTCTTTACCATCTGAGTCTCTGTACGTTCTGTAGGCCCGTATGACTGCGCGCGGGTTGGCAATGTTGAAGCGCTGACACAGTGACTCGACCTCAGTCTCTCCATACAGCGCACCTGCGTCCTCGGGCCAGTATTGTGCGTAAAGCACCTTCAACTCCTCAATGAACTTGTTATATCCATTTTTATCTGGCATCCGGCCTCCTTGAGATAACATACGGTCCTCCAAGTTCTTGGCCACAGTTAGAAAAAACTGCTTGGGGTCGAGTGATCTGTCGCTTGATTTTCCTCCATTCAGCGTGATGCCATGGAAAGAGTTTTCCTCAATTCCCCTTTGGCTCAGTTCAGTGTAGCGACCTGGCCGATCCGACATGGCCTCAAGTACCCTGATTTCCCGACAAATTGACTTGTGTGCTGAAATGATGGTAATGTCTCGTTTTTGAAGCTCGACTGAGAGCTCAGATAATTCTTGCAATGCATCGCACATTATGCCTAAATTGTTCACAAACGCATGCGAAGATAAGCGCATAGCAAGCCCACTGTATGTTTGCTTTGTGACACTGTTACGGGAGGGATCTTCTGATGCAGTTTTGAAATGCTTGTAAAGTGATGGGTAGTTCTTCCACACTGCTTCAACGGTTCTAAAACTTGATGCCACCCATCTAGTGTCTAAAATACGACCTATTTTGCATAGCTGGACATCCAAGCTCTCAGCTGACTCTCTCAGCTCCATTCGATTTTTGTTAGATGTGCTATACAGTGCATATATCTTGTCCATCAATATTTTAAAGTGATTTATAGCACCCATCTCTTTCACTACGTCTGCGACTGCCAGCTCAAGCCTGTGGGCTGAGCAGTGCCACACAGTAATGTTGGGGAACATGGCCTGGAGCCGACTCGCCACTCCGCTTTTACGCCCTAACATAACCGAAGCACCATCACAAGTTACTCCAATGAGGGTCTTGGAGAGAAAATCCTGTGTCAAATGCAGGCGCTCCAGAGCAGACAACAGTTTGTGGACAATACCTTGAGCAGTTAGATCATCTAGCTCTACGAGTTCAGTAAAAATGTTTGTAGGCTTGTCCATATCGGGCAACTGAGCCCTAAGGTATATTATCAAGCAGCTCTTTTTGCTTAAACTGGTTGACTCATCCAGCATTACACTGATTTTGGGAATGCACTGTACTATTTTTTCAAACAGTTTTCTTTTCATTTCTTCAGAAATATGTTTCTGTATGTTTACACATGCAACATTGGAATGTAAAATTCTCCCCATATCGAGTCCATTTAATTCTTGGCAATCAATCTCCTGTTCGAAGCCATATGCGGGACGGTGGCGTTTAGCCTCCTTGTACGCCGTGCGAAATACGCGAGCTGTAGTGGCCATCTGTTCAGACTGACTATTAATTATAGACTGTCCTAAAGTGTCCACTTTTGCCTTTTCAAGAATGCTTGCTGCTGCTAGGTGAGCCTTGGTACGGGCATGTTCAAATACTTTTTTTCTGAGTGCGCGTTGCTGTTTTATAATATCTGAAGCAGATGAGGTTACTGTGCATAAAACCCACTCTTTTGCAAGTTTCATCCCCGACGTCTTCTCTGCCCCCAAAGTCCCCACCGCCTTACACGTTGTGCAACCCAAACCTGATTTTCCCCTAAAAAGCCAGGGATAGTAAGTCTGCTTCACTTTTAGCTGAGCTTCTGTCCAAACAGTTGTGCATCCCATCCCTGACCTGTCGCTGGACGTCCCACACTCTTCTACGCTCAATGCGCTCTCCTCTCCTACTGAATCTTCCTGCTGTAAGCCAGCTGATGTCGCGGTTCCGCTCGCCTCTTGCTCCGGCTGTTGTACCGGGCTAGTTGATGCCAGGGTACCCACCCGTTGCTGTTGGTGGTCCACCTGGCTGACGGTAGCTGGCTCCTGTTCCGGCTGGCGGTGAACCTGACCCGCTGCTGCCACGGTGCCAGCCTCCTGCCCGGGCTTGGCTAGCTGTCGGTTAGCTAGCTGGCTAGCTGTTGCGGCGCTAACCTCCTCCTGGTTTTGACCATCAACATGACCGCTGCAGCTGCCCTCGTCGCTGCTTGTGGAGGCTTTTCTGACTCGTTTTGAAGTGTCTATTACCTCTTCCTTCTTTTTGAAGAAAGACAGTAAATGTAACTGTCTTTTTGACATGCTTGCATTGAATCACCGTTTCTTCCTCTCTGCGACGTGCTCCTCATGTAGCGAATTTCAAAAGTGAAAGACGTTTGTCCGTTGGTCCAGCTTTTCAGTGCGTCAATACAGATCTCCGACTCTTTCAAATCTTAATCTTAATAAACGGCATGAAATTCTTGGGATTTTTTCTGTAAATTAATATCTGCATATTTTATTTCATTTCAACCATTTTTTATTTTTATTTTTTGTGAGAGGTACCGGATCTGCCCAAATAGGTGCCGGAACACAGGGTGGCCAAAATGAAGAGGTGCCGGATCCTGTTCCGGAAGGATCCGGCTCAAATTAACCACTGCTTATAACACACCGGTGTGAAATCACACCTACCTGTTATAACACCTCAACCCTCACATCAAAGGATTAGACAACAAAGGCGCTACACAGGAGGGCATTTCACACCTACGTGTGACGACACCTCACCCCTCACATCAAAGGATCTCACCCAAAATAACAATAGCCCTTAATTAAGACTAATCATTTTAAAAGCCTTAAATCTAATTTAGAGAGGACAACTAAAAGTGTAAGGTGACTGTTTTAAACTAATTCCACCACATATATATCTTATTTTAACCTTATAATGTATTTACTTTAAAGAGTCCTCTCCTGCTGATATTCAGGTATGTGTCTGCATATGGTATCTCTGCTTTAAAGAGTCCTTTGTCCAGGTGATTAACGATGCCTATTTTGTCCCTCCACAGAGTGAAACTCTGCCCTTGCACTGATCTTCAGTAAACAAAGCCTTGTATGTTTGTAAATGAATATTTTAATTTACCCTCACACTGTTGATTCTTTGTATTTTAAGTGTTTACAGCTTTTCTTTGTTCTGATCAACCACACTGGATCTGCATACTTTGTCTGAATACAGCAGAAAAACGTTTTTTTTTTAAACTTCTCTTTTTTTTGTTGCATACAGCAAATTCTAATATTACTCCAATACAACCTCACATGACTTCATATTGGGCTTCCTTATAGTTGTGTGAAGTAATTAAACAATAGAAAAGAGAAGATCATGGGGGCAATAGGATATTTTAAATTAGTATTACTCTCTTCAAAGAGACTTTCTTATAGTTAATAAAGTAATTACACACTAGTTCACAAGCCCTACAACTAAAAGAGAACATCCTTAGTTATCACCATTCATATTAAAACCTAAATAAGATCTTTTTAAATGAATATGAATACCCTCTTTGCAAACAGAGACTTCCTTGTAGTTAACAGTCTCACAAAAACTTAAAAAGAAACATCCTTAGCAAGCACAAATCATTTAAAAAAAATCTTAAATCAAAATTAGAGAGGACAATAACGTTTTTAGGTGTCTCATTGAGTGAAAATTAATGGCTGTTTATTTAGTTTGAGCGTATTTCTAACTCCACCCCCACTATCTTCGGGGCTCATATCGTGTGACAGGAAGGGGTGGGGAAAGGGGGAGGGGACAGGGGCTAGACAATCTCACGCACAACTTCAAAGAGACTGCCTTAATCAACACCCAGATTAACATCAGAGGCTTGTAACGTGCCGGTGTGAAATCACACCTGCCTGTTATAACACCTCAACCCTCACATCAAAGGACAGACATCGAAGGCTAATTAGATTAGACAACAGGGCTGTGAGGGGACAGGGGCCAGACAGCCTCACGCACAACTTCAAAGAGACTGCATTAATCAACACCTAGATTAACATCAGAGGTTTATAACACACCGGTGGGAAATCACACCTACCTGTTATAATACCTCAACCCTCACATCAAAGGATTAAACAACAAAGGCGCTACACAGGGTGGCATTTCACACCTACGTGTGATGACACCTCACCCCTCACATCAAAGGATCTCACACCTAGGTGTGACATCCACCTCGAACAAAGGGAGGCGGGACTTAGCTCATTAGCATAATTGGGGGCGGGCCCACCTGTCACTTTTCATGCATACTAATGTGATTGAAGCGGGATCATTAATACTACTCAGGTACAACTATGTTGCTTTTATCCTGGATAAAGTGTTTAAGTCATGGATGTTTATAGTTTAACGTATTCAATTACAAATTCAGTTGGGCCAGATTTTGTAACTACTAAATTCAGCTGGGCCAGACATTCAGCGGCCTCTAAAAAACGGGTAATGACAAATTAGAAATCAACAGATATTACTGCGATGAAAAACATGCAATTTTCTATTCATCCTTCATCTAACAAAGGCACTTCAAAAAGTGCATAAAAACACAACAAATTAGCATTAATTTTACAGAATCTGAGGATTCTCAAAGTGCATACAAAACAAAAAGTGCACAGTTGTAGCATTACATTTGTTCGCTTTAGAAGTCAAATATTCAGGTAATTTTTTTGAACCAGGCACATCACAACGTGGATTTAACCGATTACAATAATAGCAGTCTTAATAAATGTCTTCATACATACAACATAGGATACATATGACACATGCACATCAAAAAGTGCATTAAAAAATAGTTAAAGAGCTCCAATGTACACTGAAAAAATTGATACTTTGGATCAACTTGAAGAAAATGTGCTAATTTGTTACAGCAAATGTTTGTTTATTCCAAATAGATTTTTTACCTAAAATTAATTTGGGTCAAGTAAAAAATATTGCATCCGTCTAAGATATATATTTACATTGACACAAAGTAATAAGATGATTCATTCTGAAGACAGCACAACATGTATTACTTTGTTATAACTTAATTTTTCCTTTTGGACTAACCTCATATTTATATTAGATTTAAGTAGAGTTTTTAAGTTTGTGAAAACAAATTAAAAGAATACTTCTTATAGCTTAAAGGCCATGTAATGCATCTAACACAGGTGTTTTTTAACATGTAGTTTAGATATCACCAGAATAAAAATAAATAAAAATGTTTAAAGTTTGGTCATAATTAAATGACATATACGTTAAAAACCGATGTTGGTTCCGAAGTTTGCCGAGTACGCCCCCGATCACTCCCGAACGAGCGGTGACGTCACACGTGGCAAATATTGCCATTTGATCAAATCAGTCCAAATGGCAAGCAACGCGACAACTTCAGACAGCGACAGCGACAGCGATCATTCAAGCTCAGATTCGGTGGGTTATCTGGATTCAGTTACAGAAGTAGAGAGTGAACCAGCTAGCCTTTCACTTCAAGGCATCTTGCCTTATCAGTACGAGCCTCCTGCCCGGCAATCAAACAACGAGGCAGAAACTTGTGAAAGAGAAGCGGATTCCGCAGCCGGCGAGACTCGAGTCGGCAATACTGAATGGTAAATTCAGTTTTATTTAATTTGACCTGCACTAAATGTCAATCTTAATTTGTCATCTGTTCCTCACACGTCCGGCAGATATTGTTTTTTTTTTTAATGTTATGTACAATATTCAGGTGTACATGTCAATGCTGTGAACGCATGCCCACTGCAGATGAATGTGTATGCTGCAGAGAGATCTGGCAGGTGATGGAACAAATAAAAAGTTTGCAACCTACTGACCAGATAGCAGAGTCCTGCATCGGGTCGGGTATCCGCGGGTACCCGACGGGTGACCCGCAAAAAAGGTGGTTTGCGGTCATGTACAACCTCATATTTATTTTGTACAAGTCAAATACAAATATCATGTTATAAGCCAATTTGTAACCATTGCTACATAATAGTACTACATAACATTTTATTTTTCTCCAAATATTTTTATAATCTGTATACTTTTTTTTCATTAGGAAGTATCGATATACAGCTTATCGACAGTTTGTACGTTGGTGCTGGGGTGTACTCGGCCCAAAAATCAGAGTCCCGCTGCCTGCATGTGCTGTAACCGAGATACGGAAGACTTACCCTGAACCGGGAGGCCGCTATCAGGGATTTCAATGGCCAAATCTGTAATTTGACATAAATCATGCAGCTGAACTGGTTAAAATGGTTTCGCATGATGTAAATAATTTACAAAGTACATCATTTACAATATTATTTTTCCAAAGAAACATGTAAATATAACAACATTTTCCAAATCACAAGTTTGTAAGATTGTATTAATTTACTGTTTGATAAATAAAAAAGGGTTCTTTTGTTAATTTTTCACTTGTAACATTTGATCTTTATTGCAGTGTACATTAGTCTATTTTGGTATATGTGCGAGCCCACAAATAATTAAAAGTGGTAAAAATAATAAAGATATTCAGACGTAATTCATTTTTGGCCTTACTTATTTCACTTAAACTTTTATATATTTCAGTCACTAGGCAAGTTCACTGTACTCTGGTGACATTTAGCTCAAGCTGGCATAACACCTGTAGTAACTTAATTCTGACCCGAGTTTTGTGCACAATCTTCCAGCACCCATGATCAATGTGTATAGCAATCAGGAAACATTCACAGCTCACAACTACACATCGCTTCCCCATCATGAATTGTTAGATAAAAAACTTTTAGCGAGGTCCGGTTACACATATGTTGAGCGAAAATAGCGGAAGGATAAAAAACAAACAATCCAGACGAGGCTGGTGTTTGCCACGTGTGACGTCACACAGCTGGGTTAATGGCTGGCAAGCTTTTCGCTACCGGAGCGGAATAACACGGGAAAGTGGCACACATTTCATGTTATTTGGGGGGTATTTATGGAAAGAATCATTGATGTTGATATGTCAAATGAAACAGTGGAAAGTGATGAAGCGATTTATTAACACAGAATAACGTTTATTTTGGACATTTCATGGACTTTAAAATATTTTCTTTTATTACAAAGCAAAAACTTGAATGTACATCAATACAATACTGTGTTTTGTTTACTGTAAACAGATTACATTTTGACTTAAACTTATAACACTTTGTTTAGCTCAGTTCACATAAAGACAGGAATACTCTCTTCAAAACACCTTAACATTTATTGGGATGTCTTTAGAATATGCATCACCTATTCTGTTTTATGAAATATAAATACATCAATACAATGAATTGAGTAAATTATGCAACCAATTTGCACTTATGTAAAAAATAAATTAAAGTATAAAGTAAATCAAGATCACTTTGACTTGAATGTCAACCAGATACGAGTTCTTGTAGAGACTGAGCTGGAGGGTGTGGACAAGATGCGAGTATTGTCTGATGGAGCAGAAGCTGCTTCTTCACAGACGGTAAAGATGTATTCTTGGACACCATCATCAGGTATTGGGATGTCCTTGATAGTTGTCAAATCTTCAAGGTCAGCAGTGGATGTCAGGTTGACTAGTGCATCTCCAATGTCTCTGTCTTGATATTACATTTTAAAACGTCCACCTATAGAGTGCAACAGTGACGTGTCTGAAAACCCTGTGACACTGACCGTTGAGCGGCCCGACCAAGCAAAGAGGCAGAGGCAGAACGTCCAAATATAACCCGGTGTGGGCATTTATTCATCGCTGTGGTACATGACACAGCCTCAATATTGCTGCCCAGGTGAACTCAGTCACCAGCCACAAGGATCTCATCCACACTACCTGTCCACTGACAGGGAAAACAGAGCCTAAATACACACACACTAATTAACCCAACAAGACACAGGTGAGGGGGGAGGAGACAACACAAGGCACCAGGTGCACACAATCAGCAGCAACAGACATGGGGAAAGGGAACACTTTTCAAAATAAAAACACATGTGCAATATACAAAGCCCGAAGCCGTCAGTCCACAGTGAAGAAGCCATCTTCGTCACATTTCCTCCTTCCTCTCCCGAAAGAGAACAGTACCTCATTCCTGCGACACTTGTTGATCTTGGCCATTTTGCTGTCCTCCATGTGTCTCCACTACGCCCGGTGTTTCTGCTTCCCCTTGTGCCGCATGGTTTCCTCAGGGGGGGGGGGGGCGTGAAGTCGGAAGGAAGCTTCCCTTTCTTCCTCAACTCTTTCTCCCGCTCCTTCGCGATGGCCTCCTTCAGGTTCTCCACGTACGCCGCCTTCTCCGACTGCAGCGTCTTCATCACCTGGTTCTCCACCTGAGTCTGAGCGGCTGACAGAGCCTCTGCATGAGCCCTTATCTCCTCCAGCTGTCGCTGCATGACGCGCTCTCTCTTACGGATCTTCTCTGCCATTTTCACCCACACCTCCTCCGCTAGAAAAGCATCTTCCTCGTCTTTAAGTTTCTTCTCCTCCTGCAGGCGTATCAAACGAGCCTCCTCTGTTAAGCGCATCTCCTCTTCCTTTCTCAGCATCTCCTCTTCCTCCCTCTGTAACCTGAGCTGCTCCTCTTTCTCTTCTATCAGGGAAACCTGTTCCTTTATCCGTGAAAACGGCTGCTCCATGTTCCTCAAACGGCACACCTCCCACTTGAATCTGGCTGTCTCATACTGCAGGAATGACTTCATAATCTCCCACAATTTCTCCATCGTTTTCACCTCTTCACTTTGTCAATCCCACTTCTGACACCAATTGTGAAGCTGACAATTGAGGGGCCCAACCAAGCAAAGAGGCAGAGACAGAACATCCAAATATAACCCGGTGTGGGCATTTATTCATCGCTGTGGTACATGACACAGCCTCAATATTGCTGCCCAGCCTTGTGACGAAGGTTCAACGGTCAGTCTCCCAATTGGTGTCAGAAGTGGGATTCGACCAAGTGAGGAGGTAAAATTGACGAGAGGAAAGAAGAGGGACCAAAGAGAGGAACCGCGGCTGGGGGTAGCTATGCCTGGAACTGAGCAGGGGGCCACGGCTGCTGGAGCGGCAGGAGACGAGAGACAAGCAGCAGGAGACGAGAGACAAGTAGCAGGAGATGGGAGACAAGCAAGAGGAGCAGCGTTTGCAAGCCGAGGAGGCGCACCCGGACCCTGAGGAGTCTACAGAACCTGGGTTGTGCTAGAGGCAGACCAACGTCTTACAACAGGCCAAAACAGCTTCACAAGTAGTTTCAGAAGTAAAGGCCTAACAAACACTTTGAGGAGGAACAAAGAAGCCAGCGCAACAGATGGAGCCAGATGACAGTGCACCGGCTGTCCAGCAGGGGGCAACGGCAGACAAAACTCCTGAGCAACGGGAGGAATTGACAAACATGGTGAAGTCTCTTGTCTGTTTCAATACATCCAGAGGTCAGCAATTGGAGGAAGAGCACTTTATGACAATGTTTCAAAATGTGTCCATAGCCTCAGGGGAGGGATATATTAGGTCCATAGCCTCAAGGGAGGGATCTAGTGTGTCCATAGCCTCAAGGGAGGGATATATTAGGTCCATACCCTCAAGGGAGGGATCTAGTGTGTCCATAGCCTCAGGGGGAGGGATCTATTATGTCCGTTTTAGACACTCAAGGACTCTAAGAAAGTCAACTTGGTGGCAGACTGTCTATCCCGGTCCATTAAAATTGAGGTACAGTGCGCTTTAGGAGAAAAGGGGGGGAAATGTAACGAGACTCCGTTACTGGAGCTCTCGTTAACGTGTTTATGTAGTCATTGTACTGTGTGGGGTATATTGACGACAACTTCCCTGTTCCCCATGTATGTTGTTGCTGATTGTGTGCACCTGGTGCCCTGTGTTGTCTCCTCCCCCCTCACCTGTGTCTAATTGCTTCCCCCCCACCTGTGTCTTGTTGTGCTAATTAGCTCAGTCTCACTATCACATCTCCCACACTTTGAGAAACGCTGCCGTTAATGCCGTTTACTTAGTCCCAACACTGCATATAACACATTAAACATTGCTTACCCGGGCGTAAATGTTACCCTAGTTTACCACTGCCTACACATTCAGCAACTCAGCAACTCAGCAACCCTGCACCCTGGAAGCAATTAAAGAGCAGGAATACACTGGAAAAAAGAGGTGAAAACAGGAACAAAAACCACCTTAAGGTACTGCTCTCGACAAAGCATCAGCCATCACATTTTGGGAACCTTTGAGATGTCGGATGTCCAAATGAAAAGGCTGTAGAAACCAGGACCATCTTATTAACCGCTGGTTTGGGTTTGGTGACTTCCTCGGCGTGGCGAACCTGGGACAAGAGCTTCACCAACTCACTACGAGAGACAGACAATGGAACAACAGGCAGCGAAAAAACAGCATTCCCCAAATTGCCTTTTGGGTCTTGCTCTTTATATGCCTGGGCTCGTGTTACTGCACAAGGTGAAAAAAATTAGTTACATGCTAGAAATACCTTTGTCAGCTTTTTCTCAGGGTCAGTAAGTTCTCTCACCACTGGCTTTGAGGATACCACTGGTGAAGGAAGCACATCGGGCCACAGTCTGCCACCAGCCAAATCATTACCCAGGATGACTGCCACTCCTGGAACTGGCAAAGAAGGCCGGACTCCCATGGCAACCTCGCCCTGCCCCAAATCACAGGACAACACCAACCGATGCTTTGGAGCAGACAGCAAATGCATCCCCATTCCCCTAGACAATACACAACTTCCAGTGTCAGTTTCAGAGGAAAATGGAAGAACACCCTCACTTCTGTACGAATCCAAAGCACCTGTGTCTCTCAGTATCTTAACAAGGAATTTCTTGTCACTTCCTTGCTAAGACACATAACCTTGACGTATGAAAGGGGCATAACCTGGATCAAATTCCTCTGCTACCAGGGAGGGGTGAGGCTTCTCCTCCTGCAGGGCTAGTCCCAAGTTAGAAACCACAGCAGCAACTGGTTGCGGGGTAGTATGGAGTTTAACCGCAGCTATAGCCTCATCCCTAGCAACCTTGTGGGCAGTATGGAGTTTAACCGCAGCTATAACCTCCTCCCTTGCAACCTTGCGGGCAGGAGCTGCAAGGGCAACAGGCCTGGGAACCTAGCCATTTTGGAGTCCCTTGGTTTTTTCATTAAGTTCCGGGCATTCGTTTTTCCAGTGACCATTACCCAAACCAAAGTTGCAAGTATTTAGATCTACTTTGTCCTTCCAGCTATGCACGGACCTTTGCCCCGACCTTAACACTTCACCCACTTTACCTCTGGGGTCACCAGACCAGTTATTACTGCTCCCCCAGTCCAATCTCTCCCCTGAATGAATCTTGTGTGTTAAAGTGTATTCATCAGCTAACACCCCAGCATCTGTTACATTTTTAACCTTATGCTCATTCAGGTACGTAGCAACGCGTTCTGGAAGGACATCTTTGAATTGTTCAAGGAGGAACAGTTCCCTCAAATCATTAATATTTACTACTTCGGAAGCCGTGACCCATCGATTAAATTTCATCGTCAGCTCCCGAACAAGTTCCACATAGGTCTGTCCTTCTGACTTCCTTAACTTCCTGAACTGCTGACGGTAGGCCTCAGGCACAAACTCATAAGCTTTTAGCACTGCAGTCTTCACCCTTAAGTAATCTTCACTGTCAGCCATACTTAATGCAGAGAATGCAGAAGTTGCTCAAAAAGTCCAAAAAAAGAATCTACAGTCTTCTCCTCAAATTTCGGTAACAACCGCAAGTTGTAAGCTACATCAAAAGTAGCTAGGGACACCCCAGAAGAAAGCTTACCCTCTTGGATGAGGTCCAACTTGTAACGCTCTTGTTGCAATTCAGCTTCCCGCACTACTGTAGTTAACCTTAAACGCTCCATCTCAGTTTCCTTTTCACGAGCTCTAGCCCGGTCCTCACAAGCACTTGCTCGTTCACTGTCTTGTTGGTACTGCAGCAGCGTTATTTCCTTTCTCTGTTCAAATGTCATTTCACCAAAGTCAAACAAAGAAAAACCTGCACTTCTCTGCCGCTCTGGATTTATAGCTGCCTTCTCAGCCAACTCCTCCTCGGAACCATCATCGACAGCCACTGTTGGCAGAACTTCTTGCAGTACCAACTGGGCCTGTAACATAGTCACTATGGTGTCTTTACGACCCTGCTTTGGAACGTCTACCTCAAAATGCTCTGCAATTTTTAACAGTTGGTCTTTAGTACATTTTTCCAGCAGTTCCACACTGGGACACTTAACAAAATCTGTCAATGTAGCCATGATTATGCAAACTCCCTTGAACCTGGTGCACATATATTTTTTGTTTCACTGTGGAATACCTCTCCCATAGCTAACTGCCTACCCAATACTAGCTATCTTGTCTCACCCTAGTCTTCATGCATGCCACGACAGGTGTTTTAAACACTTACCCAATGACCCGGGAAAAGCCCCAGCGAAGCTGTTACTCACCAAGACAGCCACGGACGTGTACCCATGAAAAAAAAAATTTGAATCATGTTTATGCACAAAAATAACAAACAAAAATAACAAACCAACAAGCTCCCCTGAAGGAGATGTTGCTTATGCCTATCAGGAAAGGTAATTCCAAAGCTACTCCTTAATGCCCTACACCAGGAACAAACTGTCTACACAATCAAAGTAAACAAATATCACCTGGTTCTTGGATCGAACGAGCCCCCATATGTTACAAGCTGGCTCTGCTTGTAACAAAAGGACAACAGTTCAACACAGGAGTTGCCCAAAACAATCATTTATTTTACCTAACAGTGATTACAACCAACAATAAAACAAACAGAAGGGCGGTGTCCAGCTGCACCGAGCAGGGCAGCTGAGAGAGAGCGAGAGCCTGTTCTGCAGCCCTCTTATATCCTGGAATCAAGTGCCACAGGTGGGTCCCATCACTGCTGATTACAACAAACACACAGGTTACAGCAGCACCACCTGCTGGACAACCACAGGGTTGTCACAAGTAATAACAAACAATCATACATTTTGGTCACATTTGACCCAGACACATTACAAAGTGCATTTAAATGAATACAAAAAGAACTGTCAAACCCTTCAGTGCACAAACCCATAACAAGGGATAATGGTAACAAACATGAATGAATACTACACTACATGTCTACTATAGTAAACAAGGTGCTTGCTATCACCTCATTTGTGATTTGTCATTGCTGACTTTCTCAATGGGAGAAGTTAAACAATTTTTTTTTTAACAAGAGCAGTGATCTTTGGCTCATAGGATGTAAATGCAATCCTAAGACATTGGTGAAGAGTGCTATCAGTCAGGGAGCAGCGAATGCTACTTTTGATTGAGTTCATGTGTGAAAAGCTTGATTCACACATACTGAGCACACACATCGCTACTTTCTGAACGTAAGGGCAAATAAACAAGTATTTGTCGGTCCAGGCAGGGTTAAACTGACGGTTTTTATCGTCAAGTTTACGCTTCAGAGTTGAGAGAGACATATTTTAAAGTTGCTATCATAGGACCAGGGGCGCCGCCAGGGATTTTGGGCCCCATGAAAATAGATCACATTGGGCCCCACCACCAGGCCCAGGCCACGCCAACCAAGCACAATGCTGTAACCACACCTCCAGAACCCAACCGACTCATTTATGCTTTAAATAACTCTACCTGTACAGGCTTGCATCTATCTTGTAGTCCAATACTAACTACACAATATTTACTGACACTGAGCGTTGAACATATAACACTGTGCAGAGGTGCAACATTCTACTGCAGTAGAATTCACTATTTGATATAAGACTAACATTCCTGACAATAGACCTCAATAGTAATCTTTTATGGTGTACATGCCTTTTTAATAACATTTTTGAATGGAACATTCATGCCTTTCACCTTGCCTTTGCAAGGTGTTGTTTCTTTATGAAAAAGTGCCGATCACGCCCGACTGTTTCTGGGTGCATGGTCTGTTGGTGTTTCAAATGTCGAAGAACAGGACACTTCAAAAGAATATAATATGTCTAATAAATAAATGGTAATATGGTTGCATAGGCCTGTATAAAACAAAAATGAAAAACTGGCATATTAAGCAGGTAAATCAAATGCTTGCCTGCCATGGAACAGGTAGCAGAAAGAAGACGAGGTTCAAGTAGGTTCATTAATGTGAACCTTGGGCTTGCACGCCCGCAGCCAGGGATGGAATGTCTGGTGTAATGTGAGTGACAGCCAGTCTAAAGTCGTCGTGAACGTCCAGTGTGTTGCGTGCTTTTGTTTTGATAGCAACAAGTGCGCTGAAGGCTGTTTCTGATAGATATGTCGTAATGAATGGGAGTATAATCTTGGTCGTGGCATGCAGTGTGATCTTTGGAGCGAGGCTTGGTCATTTGAGAATCCAAAACTTTTTTAATCCTTTTTCCTGAAAGTATTTCTTTGACAGCGAGTCAGCTTGGATGTCGGTGAGCTCATCTTCGCAATTCAGGTATTCCACATCCTCAACTTTGGCAATAAAGGGATCTAAAACCCACAATTCCTTTGAGACATACTCGTCTATGTCAGCGAACCGTGATTGCATTTCCATTTGCAGTGCGTTCATATGGCGGCTGAACTCGCGACGTACAGACACAGGCACCGTTTCAGGATTGTTTTGGGATTTTTTCAGCAGTAGTGGAAACTGTTGCAGCTCCCCCCTCTCCATTTTCCCGACCCTTAACTCCAGTTTGCGCACAAATGCATCATTGGAGAATGTTGGACTCCACACATTGCAGACGCTTGTTTGTTTCATTGTAGAGACTGAAGATGTCGGCCAGGTATGCTGTTTTAATCCAGAATGACTCAGTCACTTGCTCTGACAGTGCGCGGTTACGAGTTTGTAGAAACTCTTCAATTTTTTCCTTCAGTTCTACAAAGCGTGCCAGCACTCGGCCGCGTGAGAGCCAGCGCACCTCGGTGTGCAGGAGGAGGGTTTGGTGCGCTTCATCCTCGCACAAGTCTGCGAATAGACGCTTGTTGGTGGGGCGACCTTTGATGAAATTGACAATTTTAATAACAGTTGAGAGTGTTTCGCTGAGGTCTTCTGACAGTTTCTTGCTGGCCAGGGCCTGGCGATGTATCACACAGTGAAATATTGTGCAGTGTGGGGCCTTTTCTTTCAAGCGACTGTTAAATCCCTTGTTTTTCCCCATCATTGAGGCAGCTCCGTCTGTGCAACATGCAACTAAATTCTCATAGGAAAGCTTGTGGGATGAGAGGTAAGAATCCACTGCAGTAAAAATGTCCTCACCCCGGGTGGTATTGGTAAGGTTGACTGACATAAGAATGTCCTACTTCAAATCTTCCCCATCGATATATTGCACATAAACGATCAGCACAGCCTCGTCTGCTACAGTTGTGGTTTCATCAAGTTGTATGGCAAATGGCCCCTTTCCAAGCTTTTCGAGCAGCTGCAGCTCGCAGTTATTTGCCATCTTCTCAATTCTGTCTTTCACCATATTGTTTGACAGTGGTACAGTTTTTAGCTTCTCCGCGACCTGCGGGCCGCACAGTTTCTCAGCCATAATAATGCAGGCTGGCTTGATGAGCTGCTCGCCAATGTTGTGCGGTTTCTTTGCCATTGCTATTAAAAGTGCACATTCAAAAGAGGCCTCGCTGCCAGCCCTAACAAACGCTGTTCTAATATCCATTGGCTTGTTTGCCTTTGCAAGGTGTTGTTTCTTTATGAAAAAGTGCCGATCACGCCCGACTGTTTCTGGGTGCATGGTCTGTTGGTGTCTCTTCATTTTGCTGGGTTTCATGCTTTCGTTGGCTAGCTTCTCTCTGCATATCACACACTCTGGGCGGGTTTTGTCCGTTCCCTCCATGAAACCGAAGTTATGATAGCTCTCTAGGTAGGTCCTCATTTTCTTTTTTGATTGCAAATGAGCTGTCATCTTCTTTACGTTTTTCAGACATTTTTAGACAAAAATATTCACTTTATGAAGTCGGTCGCTAGCTAGCAAGCGCAGCAAACTGTTATTATTATGAAAGCTGACACAGTAACGTCAATGTTGGCGCCAATCGGAGGAGTATCAGATGAATTTTTTGAATTGTAATTTTAGTTAATCAATTAATTTCTATATTTTATCTGTCAGTCACGGGCCCTTAGATTTTTTTTATTTTTTGAATTGTAATTTTAGTTAATCAATTAATTTCTATATTTTACCTGTCAGTCACGGGCCCTTAGAATCATCCTAACTTTCCACCCCCTTACGGCGCCCCTGCATAGGACCACTAGATGTACTTTCAAAAAAAGCGCTGCGTTGTTGTTGTTTGGTGGTTTCTAGGCAATGCGGAGTGTTGCGTTCATGGTCTTTACTAGTGTAGGAATTTGGCCACGGGAGGCTGGGCCACTCGGGTGTTGCGTTCATGGTCTGTACTAGTGTAGACATTTGGCCACGGGAGACTGGGCCACTCAGGAGTTGGTCCTGGGCCACATCTGGCCCGTGGGCCCCCATTTGAATAGGCCTAGTGTAGAGTCTACTTTGTTTGCCCCGCAGTAGCCCCGCTGCGAGGCTCCGCCGAGTTCATAGTACATGAGCGTGCTCCACTAGCAACCCCCCGCCGTTCAACAACTTGAAAATTCTGGCTATGCCTCGGATCTCCTACAATCCTAAATCCGCCTCTGATGAAGGCTTGTGACTCGGACTTGGACTCGGACTCGAACACAGATAATGATGACTCGGACACTCCTTGGGTGACTCGGACTCGACTCCGACTCTCCCTAGGTGACTCGGACTTGGACTCGAAAAGTGGGGACTTGAGAGTGACTTGGACTCGTGAATTGGTGACTTGACTACATTACTGACAGCAACACAAAACGAAGAACAAACTGGGAAGACTTGGAGAACACAGGTGGCAGAACCAGGAGGGCACATAAGGAAAACCAAGAATCAGAGGAAGACAGGAAGCCAGGAACACGGACAAACGGAACCACACCGGGGAAACATTGACAATTTTAGGCAGCACTTTCCTGGAGCGTCAGCTTCAGCGTCAGACAGACGAAGACTGACAAAGACATTAGAGTCCTGTCTGAGTCACGAGGGAGGCAAAGAGGAGGCAAATCCTTCTTTGATTGAGCTAAGTATCTCTAGTTTTTTTTTTTTTTTTTTTTTTTTTTTTAGCCCCTCATGTTATAATCATGTGTATTTTCTCCATTCCTGTTTATGTGTCTTCCCGCAATTATCACTGGCCCTGTTTATCTCCTAATCCAGGGGTTCCCAACCTTTTTCACCCAGGGCCCCCCCAAATGACTCCTGTTGGAATTTGCGACCCCCCAAAACTTTGAAACTTTAAATATCGCTGTTGCCGATCTGCCCCCCTGCCCGATCTGTACTGTGCATGTGCGAGATGGTCTGCCATACTGGACAACTCCGTACGGCAACCCAACTAGGACACTTGACACAGTGGCGTTTGGCAAAGCACAAAAAGAAAATGGATTTAACTTCTGTTTGGCAGTTATCATACTGAATAAATATTTACTGTGAATGTGTGCAAAAATGTATGGCATATAGCTGTCTAACAGAAGTTAAATCTATGTCTCACTTATTCTGACAATGTACTTAACCCCACGCACGCACACACGCACGCACACGCACACGCACACACACACACACACACACACACACGGCAACAGCGGTAATTAAAGTTTAAAAGTCTCAAAAATGCTACAACTACTGTCACAAACTGGATGAATGTGAAGTATTTCCTTAAAGGAGGATGAAAGCGTAATTAAGGAGCACTATTGGAGTGACTTTGATGGTTATTGGACTCAGGATTAATGAATTTGGATGCCCGCTGTATCAAGAAATTAAAGGACGGCGCAAGTGGAAACAATTCACAAAGGGATTCAACTGTTTAAAACACATGCTCAAAGTAAACCGGATTTTGGTGATGTGTTTATGTGGATTAAAAAATCGTAAATAATCTACAAAATGGAGGAGACTGATCTGATCGGAGCAACTGTGACAAATAATCCAACTGAAACCGACACTTTACGCGCAGAAGAAACATTTATATTAAAGAAAAAATGATACATTTCTGTCTTTGTATGCTTTTATTAGCTACTAACTTGCAAATGTATGCATCATATTTATTTCAAATGTCGAAGAACAGGACACTTCAAAAGAATATAATATGTCTAATAAATAAATGGTAATATGGTTGCATAGGCCTGTATAAAACAAAAATGAAAAACTGGCATATTAAGCAGGTAAATCAAATGCGTGCCTGCCATGGAACAGGTAGCAGAAAGAAGACGAGGTTCAAGTAGGTTCATTAATGTGAACCTTGGGCTTGCACGCCCGCAGCCAGGGATGGAATGTCTGGTGTAATGTGAGTGACAGCCAGTCTAAAGTCGTCGTGAACGTCCAGTGTGTTGCGTGCTTTTGTTTTGATAGCAACAAGTGCGCTGAAGGCTGTTTCTGATAGATATGTCGTACTGAATGGGAGTATAATCTTGGTCGTGGCATGCAGTGTGATCTTTGGAGCGAGGCTTGGTCATTTGAGAATCCAAAACTTTTTTAATCCTTTTTCCTGAAAGTATTTCTTTGACAGCGAGTCAGCTTGGATGTCGGTGAGCTCATCTTCGCAATTCAGGTATTCCACATCCTCAACTTTGGCAATAAAGGGATCTAAAACCCACAATTCCTTGGAGACATACTCGTCTATGTCAGCGAACCGTGATTGCATTTCCATTTGCAGTGCGTTCATATGGCGGCTGAACTCGCGACGTACAGACACAGGCACCGTTTCAGGATTGTTTTGGGATTTTTTCAGCAGTAGTGGAAACTGTTGCAGCTCCCCCCTCTCCATTTTCCCGACCCTTAACTCCAGTTTGCGCACAAATGCATCATTGGAGAATGTTGGACTCCACACATTGCAGACGCTTGTTTGTTTCATTGTAGAGACTGAAGATGTCGGCCAGGTATGCTGTTTTAATCCAGAATGACTCAGTCACTTGCTCTGACAGTGCGCGGTTACGAGTTTGTAGAAACTCTTCAATTTTTTCCTTCAGTTCTACAAAGCGTGCCAGCACTCGGCCGCGTGAGAGCCAGCGCACCTCGGTGTGCAGGAGGAGGGTTTGGTGCGCTTCATCCTCGCACAAGTCTGCGAATAGACGCTTGTTGGTGGGGCGACCTTTGATGAAATTGACAATTTTAATAACAGTTGAGAGTGTTTCGCTGAGGTCTTCTGACAGTTTCTTGCTGGCCAGGGCCTGGCGATGTATCACACAGTGAAATATTTTGCAGTGTGGGGGCTTTTCTTTCAAGCGACTGTTAAATCCCTTGTTTTTCCCCATCATTGAGGCAGCTCCGTCTGTGCAACATGCAACTAAATTCTCATAGGAAAGCTTGTGGGATGAGAGGTAAGAATCCACTGCAGTAAAAATGTCCTCACCCCGGGTGGTATTGGTAAGGTTGACTGACATAAGAATGTCCTACTTCAAATCTTCCCCATCGATATATTGCACATAAACGATCAGCACAGCCTCGTCTGCTACAGTTGTGGTTTCATCAAGTTGTATGGCAAATGGCCCCTTTCCAAGCTTTTCGAGCAGCTGCAGCTCGCAGTTATTTGCCATCTTCTCAATTCTGTCTTTCACCGTATTGTTTGACAGTGGTACAGTTTTTAGCTTCTCCGCGACCTGCGGGCCGCACAGTTTCTCAGCCATAATAATGCAGGCTGGCTTGATGAGCTGCTCGCCAATGTTGTGCGGTTTCTTTGCCATTGCTATTAAAAGTGCACATTCAAAAGAGGCCTCGCTGCCAGCCCTAACAAACGCTGTTCTAATATCCATTGGCTTGTTTGCCTTTGCAAGGTGTTGTTTCTTTATGAAAAAGTGCCGATCACGCCCGACTGTTTCTGGGTGCATGGTCTGTTGGTGTCTCTTCATTTTGCTGGGTTTCATGCTTTCGTTGGCTACCTTCTCTCTGCATATCACACACTCTGGGCGGGTTTTGTCCGTTCCCTCCATGAAACCGAAGTTATGATAGCTCTCTAGGTAGGTCCTCATTTTCTTTTTTGATTGCAAATGAGCTGTCATCTTCTTTACGTTTTTCAGACATTTTTAGACAAAAATATTCACTTTATGAAGTCGGTCGCTAGCTAGCAAGCGCAGCAAACTGTTATTATTATGAAAGCTGACACAGTAACGTCAATGTTGGCGCCAATCGGAGGAGTATCAGATGAATTTTTTGAATTGTAATTTTAGTTAATCAATTAATTTCTATATTTTATTGTAATGTAGACAAGGCTTTTAGCGCCAATCACGTATTGCGTTACAATATGTAAAAAAAATGATATGTAAAAAAAAAATGATATGTACATTTTTTAAATTCTAAATATGATATTAGGCCTCAAATCATCTGAGGTCTGGCGCCCCCCCTGCGATCTTTGGCGACCCCCCAAGGGGGTCGCGACCCCCAGGTTGGGAACCACTGTCCTAATCGATATAACTGGCCTGCTCTCGTCTATCCCACATGCTCCACTGAGATCCAACATCTAGTTTCAGGGGGCCTGTGGAACTGCCAGTCAGCTGTTCCTAAGGCTGACTTCATTTCTGGCTACGCTTCCCTGCAGTCTCTGGATTTCCTTGCTCTCACTGAGACCTGGATTACTCCATCCAACACATCCACCCCAGCAGCTCTCTCCACAGCATATCTCCCATACACCCAGACCCACTGGCAGAGGAGGTGGCACTGGTCTCCTGCTCTCTCCCAAATGGAGCTTTTCCCTCTTCAAGCTACCTAACTTCACTCCTTCCACCTTTGAATTCCATGCCGTCACAGTAACCCATCCTATACAATTAACCATTGTTGTTCTCTACCGTCCACCAGGCGCCTTGGGGGACTTCTTGGAGGAATTAGATCATCTCCTTTCACACATCCCTGAAACTGGCCCTCCCACTGTACTTCTCGGAGACTTCAACCTCCAGACAGGGAAGATAGACAAACTAACATCTCTGTTAACCGCCTTTGCTTTCTCACTGTCTCCATCCCCACCAACTCATAACGCTGGCAATGTCCTTGATCTCATATTCTCAAGGAACTGCACTACTTCTAACCTCTCTGTCAACCCGCTCCACGCATCCGACACTTCTTCATTTCATTCTCTCTACCCCTTTCCAAACATAACAAACTAATCTCTTCTAATTCTGCACCTGTCCGCCGCAACCTTCGTTCCCTCTCCCCCTCTACCTTTGCCTCATCGGTGCTCTCAGCCCTCCCTTCCTCTGACTCGTTCCAACTCCTGCCTCCAAACTCTGCTGCAGAAACCCTCCTCTCTACTCTCTCATCCTCTCTGGACTCTCTCTGTCCTCTCACATCTCGGCAGGCTCGTCAGTCCCCTCCTGCTCCCTGGCTAAATGACGCACTGTGTGCTAATAGAACCATCCTTCGGGCAGCAGAGCGGAAACGGTGGAAATCCAAACACCATGACGACCTCCTAACCTATCAGGCTCTCCTCTCCTCTTTCTCTGCTTCCATCTCTCAGGCAAAAAGCACTTTCTTTCAAGATAAGATCCAATCTTCCTATTCCAATCCCAAAAAAACTATTTTCCATCTTCTCCACCTTCTTGGACCCCCCCCAAAGCCCCCTCCTCCCTTCTGTCAAGCGACTTTGTTAACCACTTTGAAAAAAAGGTTGATGATATTCGCTCTTCTTTTTCTGACTCACCTTTATTCACCGCTGGGTCACCAGACCCACCTTTAACCCACACACTGACCTTCTTCTCCCCTCTCTCTCCAAGTGAGGTTCTTACCCTCATTACCTCTGCCCGTCCTACCACCTGTCCTCTGGACCCTATCCCTTCAAACCTCCTTCAAACTATCACTCCTCAACTGTTTCTCACCCATTTCATCAACACTTCTCTAACTTCTGGTTACTTTCCAAACAGTCTCAAGGAGGCAAGAGTAAACCCTCTCCTAAAGAAACCCACTCTCAACCCATCTGATGTTATAAACTGCAGGCCTGTCTCTCTCCTCCCATTCCTGTCTAAAACACTTGAACGCGCTGTCTTTAAAAAACACTTCTGTTATCTCCATCAGAACAACCTTCTGGATCCGCACCAGTCTGGTTTCAAGGCAGGTCACTCAACAGAAACTGCCCTCCTTGCTGTCACTGAGGAACTGCACATGGCTAAAGCAGCCTCCCTCTCCTCTGTCATCATCCTTTTGGACCTGTCTGCTGCATTCGACACGGTGAATCATCAGATCCTCCTTCGCACTCTCCAAGAACTTGGAGTTTCAGGCTGTGCACTTTCCCCTCCTCACCTCATACCTCAAAGACCGCACCTACAGGGTAACTTGGAGAGGGTCCGAGTCCGACCCTTGTCATTTAACTACAGGGGTCCCTCAGGGCTCAGTTCTTGGTCCCCTCCTCTTCTCCTTGTACACAAACTTGCTCGGATCAGTCATGAGCCCGCATGGTTTTTCATACTACTGCTACGCTGATGACACCCAATTCATTCTGTCCTTTCCCTGCTCAGAGACTCAGGTCATCGCACGCATCTCTGCTTGTCTAGCTGACATCTCCCAGTGGATGTCTGCTCACCACCTCAAGCTCAACCTTGACAAGACTGAACTGCTTTTCGTTCCGGGAAAAGATTGTCCCACTCTCAACATCGACACCTCGATTGTTTCCCCGACTCAGACTGCAAGGAATCTAGATGTGACCCTAGATAACAAACTGTCCTTCACTGCAAATATAGCTGCTACAACCCGCTGCTGCAGATACACTCTTTACAACATCAGGAGAATACGTCCCCAGCTGACCCAGAAAGCGACGCAGGTTCTGGTCCAGGCTTTCGTCATCTCACGCCTAGACTACTGCAACTCCCTCCTGGCTGGTCTACTTGCATGTGCCATCCGACCTCTGCAGCTCATCCAGAATGCAGCGGCTCGTTTGGTCTTCAACCTTCCTAAATTCTCCCACACCACGCCGCTCCTCCGCTCCCTTCACTGGCTTCCGGTAACTGCTAGAATCCACTTCAAGACAATGGTACTTGCGTACCACGCTGCGAATAGATCTGTCCCTTCCTACATCCAGGACATGGTTAAACCGTACACCCCAGCACGTGCACTCCGCTCTGCATCAGCCAAACAGCTCGCTGCACCCGCACTGCGAGGGGGACCCAAGTTCCCATCAGCAAAAACACGTGGGTTTGCTATCCTGGCTCCAAAATGGTGGAATGAGCTCCCCATTGAAATCAGGACAGCAGAAAGCTTACGCATATTCCGGCGCAGACTGAAAACTCATCTCTTTCGACTCCACTTCGAGCGATATATTTATTAACAAAGCACTTGTATACTAATAAAGGACTGGCTTATCTAAAGCCAGTTGAGTAGCACTTGAAATGTTTTAGCTCTATGAAACCTGATGTACTTATATGATTCTGTTTTCTTCAAGTTTGTACTTTGTTGGTCGAAAGCACTTATTGTAAGTCGCTTTGGATAAAAGCGTCAGCTAAATGCAATGTAATGTAATGTAATGTAACAATGAACCAAGAGAGAACAAGCATAGACAGGCACATATACACAGGACTAATCACAAAGCAAGACACAGCATGGGAGGGCAGGCAAACACACAAGGGCAGCAGGTGAAAAGAATCAGACAGGTGAAAGCACAGAGACGGGAAGTCAAATAAGGCAAAATACATTTCCAAATAAAACAGGAAACATAATAACACCAGGATCATGACAGTTAACGGGTGACAGCTATAAGCTCTTAGCACAATGATTTGTACATTTTAACACTAGAACCGCCAACGGGTCAATTTTACCCGCAGCTGTTTTTTGATTGTGTGTAACTTTTTTTCAATAAAATATTAAAGTCTCCAGGTCCGTGACTTTTCCTGAAAGTGTGTTATGTAGCACCAGGGCCGCTCCTGGCCAACTTGGGGCCCCAAGCGACATTGTGAGATGAGGCCCCCGAACCGACAGGAGTGAAAAAAACATTTTTGGAAACAAAGTAGGCTACTTTGCAAATATAATTCCTGTTTATTATTATTATTATCAACACAGTTACTTTTTTATACAGTGAGTTAAATGATAAATGTGCATGTGTGTCGTTCAGTATGCGTTTACAGGTGAATACGTCTGCATTTCCTGCCAAATACTAGCCTCAAAAAGATTAAAATATAATTAATGCAAATAGACTACTTCTACTAATAATCATAATCAATTCAACAATATAAATACTATATTATTTTATTATAATATAGTTGTAATATAGTCAAGACAAAACATGCTTATGACATGCTCAAAAACTGATATTTCTTAGATCTGTATTCAAATGTAGTTCCCTCTGTCAGCAATGTATCAACAACTACACACACATTTATATCAGTATTTCTCTGTGTTGTGGTTGTCATGATGATGACTGTTAGGAGTTAAGGGGAGAGGCTGAGCATCACCATGAAATGTGTAAATTGACATAAAAATGAATAAAAGGGGAAAAAATGCTCCATGTTTTTTAGGCTGTAAACTTTAACTGTTATGTAAGCCAACTAGACAGACAGTTTATCACTCTTCCTCCTGTACATTAGCAGATACAAGGCATAAAATACTTTAATGAATGGTAAATAAAGAATGCTAGAAATAACTGCATCTCCATTAGCCTATATGTGACCCGCTCTATCGAAATGAGTCGGAAGTCGCAACGGCTCATTTCAAAATAAACGTGGATTTGCGTAAAAAACAATTTTTTTACGCAACTCCATTAGCCTATATGTGACCCGCTCTATCGAAATGAGTCGGAAGTCGCAACGGCTCATTTCAAAATAAACGTGGATTTGCATAAAAAACTATTTTTTCGGGGTTCGGGTGTTTTGTTTGATTTTAAACAAACAAAGTCTTGGCTTTCAGAATATGCAACTTTTATTTCCAAACTCACACGATAAATACATTCTTTAAGCTTGTAAAGGGAAGATGACAGGCAATCTGCTCTTCCGCAGCGCCGCCCCCCCTCCCTCCGGCTGACATTATGAATGTAAGCGTAGAGTAATCATAAATAAAACGGCAGGGTCCTTTACAGTTTGTTTTCATCTGATTTCAATTAAACAAAGTCTTGGCTTTCAGAATATTAAACTTGTTTCGGTAAATTCCGATGATAAATATAACTTTGAAGCTTGTAACGGCATAATTACAAGCGGAGAACGGAGTAATGTAACGTCACAGCAGGCATAACAACAGCCAGTGTTTCTCGTGAGGGTTTTCCAAGGGAAACAAACGCAATACACACGAATGCAAAAAGACACAAACACACACACACTCGCGAGCTTCCCCCAGACCAGTAATCCAAACGAAAATATCTTCCCTCCGTAGTATTTGGATAATTTGCTCCACTAATAATCAATCAGATAGATGGATTCCAGAGAAGAGGAAACTTTGAAGGCCTTTTTCTCAAAATGATGACTCGTTTACAGCCATTATATAATGTGACATATTTTGCTTAATATTTGGAGTACAAAAACAATCCTGATATCATTAGAAAGCTAGGAATATCCTCTTTCCAGCAGTGTATACAACTCAAAATGTGTCTTCGGGTCAATGCGACTGATTTCGATAGAGCAGGTCACATATGCTATGCAGAGACTGCCTTCTTCATGTCGTGAATTGCAGCTGATGTTTTAATATGGCAATTGGCAATTTTACTTCTACAACATTCGCAAGTTGTACATTTGACTCAAACATAGCCCACCTTTGAGTGATGCTCTAGCCTGTTAAGCCCTGAGCCTGTTTTTCAGGTCTCAGGCTCGAAAATGACATTCCCAGAACAAATGACCATATCTTCCCTTCTAAAAGGGTTAAATTAATAATCTTTTTTTCTCAAAGTAATGATAAACCTGTGAGTTGGATGTAGAAAAGTCAGAATCAAAATAGATGTTTTTTATTTTAAAGAAAATTCAAGATTGAACATAGTAAAAAACTGTAAATTATAGTGTCCGTCCAAAGATTATTTTTTACTTACAGTGAAAACTACCCTCGGATGATGGTAAGGTATCAAGGCCCTGTATCAAGATTGATGCAAAACAAGTGACATTTGACCTTTTTAGAGAAAAAACTCCACCTCTGAGGTGATTTGGGTGGAAATGGGGGTTTTACCGTTTCTCTGGAACCCATTGGTCGATTTTGGTGATTGACATCTCTTTCTGACCGTTAGAGCCACTAGAATTGAAGGGGAATCTCCCCACACACACACATGGTAAAACAAAAAGGTGGGGGCTTCGTGCACGCGGTTTTGCTCCAGAGTGAAGCTGTCTCTAGGTCTGACATCTCAAAACCGAAAAGCAGGTTTAATGCTGAAGTATTATTTGAGTTATTTGAAGTATTAAAGTAACGTGTTATGGCAGGAAAGTTCAATCTGGTATATTCATTTTAATTTCACCTTATATAGAATGTGTGTTAAACTTGTGATTTCTGCATTGAGTGACTTCTGCCTAGCAGATGCCAAGAAGAGGCCCCTAGGGTCTCTCTGTTAATTATCAATAGTCCTTGCAATTAACAGGGGAAGTCCCGGATACATTTTCAGATAATGTAGTTAAAGTCTTGTAGAATTAATGTTTATCTCCTACACATCCTGCAGGCCTTGAGACTTGGGTCACCCAACAGTAAATGAGATAAAGGTCCTTTTGAGCTTATCAATAAAATGTATTCATTCCTAGTAAGCTGACTTTGGGGTGAAGGGAAGTTCAGGGAAGCCATTAAGCGATAAGAACAATTAACTTCTGTTAAAGATACATGATACAATGTTTGTGTGTTGAGGATGTTTAGGGGGAATGAGTATGTGTCCTGTCAAAGAGTCCTCTGCCATGACTCCGAATCATTGATTGGGGGATCTGCCTGAGGGCAGAGGGACAGAAACACACACACACACACACACACACACACACACACACACACACACACACACACACACACACACACACACACATACACTGTGAAGCAAACGATGGAATCAACAAACTGACTTACTACCTGGGATCCCGCCCAGAAGGGAAACCGACCAATGGAACACTGCCAACTCACTGTCTAGCTCGCTCAGAAGTGAACTCTGTGTATAAATGTTGTGATCATTTTGAAGATCGGGGCTCTTCTTTTTGACTTGCCGTTCCTGAGACGTGTCTCACACGGGGTTAGAACCTGAGCCCGGACTACTCTGCAGAGTGCTTCGTGATTCGGTGATGTATTTGTATGTTTTACCATTAAAGCAGATTATTGTTTAACCCTTATCCTGGCTGCTTTGAATTTTTCCTTCTTTTGAGAACCCGCTCATATAGGGACGGCGCGGAGCAGAGATTCTGCCCCAACCATGCTCATGGATTATCAGAAATCATTCAAAGTCACACAGACACATTGGATTAACCTATGGATTAACTTCAGCATTGTCTTTATCGTTTTAATGCCATTGAAGACAACTTTTGACCAGACTACCACACAGGTGAGCCATTTTGCCATTTTTAGCTAACTAGCTCCATATGTGTGTTCTATCTCCGATAATTTGTATAATTGAGTGATAATGAGGGTACTCCTCGATTCTGTGTCACCTCACGATGTGAAACTTTGGGTTGAGATGTGCAGCAAAGATAAATAATAAGGTTTTGTGAGTGAATTTCGGTGCAGTCATCTGTTAGCATTTTTCGCTCGTTGCTAATTCAGAGGCTCAGCGTTAGCATTGTGGGGTTTTTTTTTTAAACAAAAATTAAAATGATCAGTTAGATGAGTTTCTTTCCGTTACATGGATATAAAACATTCATAGTTTATTAAATGAACATGCCATCTCAGACACTGTTTTCTGCAAGATTTGGCAGGAGGCCCCCGTTACCGGGGTCTCTCGGGTTTAACAGGCTAGTTTCTTCATGTTTTGTTTTTTTTCCCTCTTGCTTGCGCCGGACTGAAACTGTCTTTTCACCGACATCTCTTCACCTGCACTAGTGGCCGTATCAAAGCCGTGATTGGTCAGATGTCGATTCATTGCAACGGTGTCGGGTTACAGCAGCACACTCTCACTCGATAATCGTCCAGGAGCGACGCTTGGTCAGGGTCCCGTGGCGTGCAGTTGTGACGCTCCTAGGCTCCTTCAGCTTCATAAAGGGATGCAAATAGCTTTAAACTGATTGCAATATATTCCCATCTGCGGCGGGATTTCACGCTCATGGAAGCACGGCATTTGTTTGTGTCGGCTGCCTTTAAAGGCAATATGAGCGTCCATTCCCATTGGATAATGGAGAATTGTACACCCGGAAGTAAGTATTCCCCTTACTGTCGATTGATTTTACAGTGATATCTGCACTACTCACCGACTAAAAAACACCAGATTATCCTTGTTAATTACACAACATTGATTGGTTTAAATTGTGTGCAATGCTTTTGTATTTTTCCCCATCGATTCGGAGAAACAAATATTTTTTCGGAGTAAAGGATGGCAGAAGACACTACACTACCCAGAATCCCCAGCTATCGTTTAGGACTACACCATGTGCTCTGTTTGACAAGCCCTGTGATTAGTTCTCAAGCTCTGTGATTGGTTGACCTCCAACTGCATTCCATTCATTCCAATGGATGGCGTCTATGTCACGTGATCTTCAAATTTCTCCCTGCAGAAAAAAAAGACATGGCCGAACTTCGTTTTATTCTCGGTGGAAAATGCCTATTTTAAAGTTAGTTTGGCCATTAAAATGCGTTTTGATGTCATTTTATGCGAGGAATATGAGTTATTATTTCAGATTATGTGTGCAGTGGATGTACATGATCTTTAGTTTGATAGTTATTACGAAGATTACTTCAGGAAATTGTGTCCATACAACGTTTTCATTGTTACCAAGGTGGTTGCTAGGGACGCTGCTATCAATGTTGTGTAATTAACAAGGATAATCTGGTGTTTTTTAGTCGGTGAGTAGTGCAGATATCATTGTAAAATCAATCGACAGGAAGGGGAATACTTACTTCCGGGTGTACAATTCTCCGTTATCCAATGGGAATGGACGCTCATATTGCCTTTAAGGGCAGCCGACACAAACGAATGCCGTGCTTCCATGAGCGTCAAATCCCGCTGCAGATGGGAATACATTGCAATCAGTTGAAAGCTATTTGCGTCCCTTTATGAAGCTGAAGGAGCCTAGGAGCGTCACAACTGCACGCAACGGGACCCTGACCAAGCGTCGCTCGTGGACGATTATGAAGTGAGAGTGTGTTGGTTACAGACGTGCTCCCCTTGTCACCTCTCACGACCCCTACACACGGCGGCGTGCGTTGTCGCTTGCCGGCGGGGGGGGGGCTGAAACTCGAATAACAACCAATCACATGAATTTCCCGCCCCAGACACACAAGCACGCGGTTTGATCGGCTAGAGCTTGTACTGGCATATGATTCGATTGGCTGACGCCTCCGTCGAGGCGTCAAAAGTAGAACATTGCTCTACTTTTGCAGCGAGCATCGCGAGAGAAAATACGCTTTGCTCCCACAATGCAGTTCGGCGAATCGTGACGTCACACCATTCAAAGTGAATGGGCAGAAGCGTTGAAGCGGCAACGCACGCCGCCGTGTATAGGGGCCGTCACTCTCACGGGGGGTGCGCGGAGAACTGAGCGGAGAACTGTGCCCAGCAGCTGAGGCCCTCTGGGCGGGGCCCCCTGCACAAGGTGGGGCCCCATGCAGCCTGCGTTATTGGCCTGTAGGGAGGGGCAGCCCTGTGTAGCACCCTCTGTTGTTAAAAATGGTCAATATGAAGTCAGATTGAAAAAAATCGCCAAATAAATTGCCATTTTTTACCTACATCCGCCAGCGGGTAATATTTACCTCATAGAAAATGCAGCGTAAACATGACGTGTTGCTATAGCAACAACTTTTGTCTACTGCGGTTCCTTATAGATGTTAGGATTATCTGAGAGGACCAAAACGCAGGACACGGCAGAGTGTTAAAAAGGTTTATTTTGAGGTGGAGGAGCGTGGAGAATAATCCGGCTGGTGGCGGCTGTTGAGGTGGAGGAGCGTGGAGAATAATCCGGCTGGTAGCGGCTGTTGAGGTGAAGGAGCGTGGAGAATAATCCGGCAGGAGAGTGATCCTGGAGCACAAGAGGAACAGGTAAGAAGAGCATTCAGGTGTAGAGGAAAAAAACTAATAATGCCAAGAGGGCTGAGAAGGCTGAGAGTTTTAACACTGGGGTTAAACAACGATCTGGCGCTGACAAGTTGTGGAGCCTCCGCTGATATGCCGTAAGTAAATGGCTGATGGAAATCAGGTGTGTAGCAGAGGAGGGTGCCCAACTGATTGCAGCAGGTGGAGGTTGAGCCGGGATCCAGGAGTGACAGCCGCCACGCCCACACAGACAGGGAAAGGGAAAACACACACAAGGGAGGTGGCTGGAGAATACAACCCCCACAATAGATAGAGAGATATATTGAGAGGGAGAGAGATAGATAGTTATAGATAGATCTATAGATAGTTATAGATAGATCGAGAGATTTGTACCTAAACAAAACACAAGTCTAACACCAAGCGTTTGAATCAGCACTGGTAGCGATATTTTATACTTCATGCTATATGCACAAACTTTATCATATGAAAAGCTGAGAGTCCACAGATTATATTGGTATAAGGTTCATCCCTGTGCGATCAAAACACACTGTTCTACATGATAAATAAAAGAACATTGTAACTTGAAAATCAATAGAGGGTCAATTTGACCCGTTGGCGGTTTTAGGTATACAGCGACCTCTGGCGGTTCTAGTGTTAAAAGGGTACTTATCACTTGAATATATTCAGTCCTGATCCTGTCATGATGCATTTCTTTGAGAAAAAACACCCCCTTAAAGTTGATAAAAACCCTGTGCTGAAGGTGTTTAACCATATAGATGCTTCAAGTAGCTTCAGATTGTAATGATTGTCACACTTTGTTTTATATGCCTGGCCTTCAGCAGGGAAACTGACTCAACATTTTCATGACTGGAATGTCAGCCTGGATGGTGAATGTGCAATAGAGAATGGAAGAGCATGGGAAAGTGTGGCAATTGTGCCAAATGTTCTTTTCTAAACTGTTCCAAAGTGGACATGAATAACCTGGAGCAGACAGCTGACAGCGCACAGATCAGGTCAACAAGAGGCATCAGGGTTGGGAACGGGTAGTCGAGGTCGTAAGGGGTATTGGAAAGAGGGAAGAGGGGTTTAAGTGATATATATTTGTCGGAGCTGATCATTTTGCTGGGAAAGTATGATGTGTGCCTGACAGAGCATCTCAGTAAATGATTGAGATGAGCAACACATTGCATGTCTCAACAGTTTTTATCTCATCACTCTGTCTAAAGAATACTTGATTCAGGAAGTCATCTCCACCAACATCAAAACAAGCTGCTCTGTTGTTTGGAAATATGTCACAATGTTCTTAGAGGCGAGTAGTTTAATCTCCTCAATAATCAGAAAACCTTTATTAGTCCCACAGAGGGGAAATGTACATTGTTACAGCAGAAAAATATACAAAGACAGCTTAATGTTACATATGTTAAATGCATAACAAAGTATTAAAGTACAAAAAAAAAGTTATAATATTATAAAGAATAGAATAAAATAAAAGGTTACACAATTTACAAAATACACATCCTGTAACAGTTCATAGGATTTAGCAGCCAGGCATATATTGCACAGTTATTAATGGCATATATATATATATATATATATATATATATATATATTTATAAAACGGACAAGTCAAATCAAGCAATCTGATTGGTTCTTAGCCGTGATATACTGAGCGTATACCACGGGTAGAATTGTAAGTTACTTTTCACAACAAGTCAGTAACCCTCCGCGTCTGAGAAAAACAGTATATCGTTGGGCTGAAAAGCAAACTGCTTTGCGTCGGGCCGAACCACGCCCCTTAGCTGTGATATAATGAGCATATACCACGGCCTGTCGTGAGCTATTGCTTAAATATACACATTGCACAAATAGCACATAGTTGGTTGGTATTTAACAGCAAGGGGTGTTATAGTCTGTGATGTTGTGTGTGTGTGGGGGGGGGGCTGTACTGGTTTAGTATAGTCTGACCGCTTCATTGAGCATTAGGAAGGGATGTCTTTAGAGCCAATTATGGACAGGAGGAATTATTAGGACACAATAACTCTTTACAAGGAGATATGGACATGTAAGCATTGCATCAGGATAGACATGGAAGCATACATTTGTGGAATTTTAGAGCTTACAATACAATACTTATTTTGAGATAATTGTTGTCTGTGTAAAACTTTTTTACATGGAATTTTTAATACTTGTCACAATTTGTTGTTGCTTCCTAGCATTGCGAAATCTATATTTAGTAGGGCCGGGACTTTAACGCGTTAATTAAGATGAATTCATTACAAAAAAACGCATTTTAATCGCACTTATTTTTGCACCGCGGAACGTTTCTCACTGGATGAGTTTCAGGGGTACCGATTATTCTGGAGCACCAACTAACGTTCATGACTTCAAACAACAACAAACCACAGTGAACAATAGTCAAACGTGAACGAAGAAGCTGATGAGACCGCTTTGGTTGGCCCCGTGGATGGGACATTTTGTTTTAAAAAACGGACGGATGGAAGCGTCGATAAGAGCACGGTTGTTTGCAAATTATGCAAAAAGGAATTTGCATATCACCGCAGCGCATCAAGCCTCAAGTATCACCTCAATGCAAAACATATAGCAGCTAGCGTGGACGTTAGCCCGACTCGGAGTACAAGGACCCACACCCAATTCGCGTTGATCAAACAGTGGCCTATGCAACAGAGAGATTTTATTTTTCATCAGGATATTGGAAGAATAGGAGGGATTGAGGTCAATCACTGGCACTTTTTTATTTTATTTTAAATGGTACACTTTATGTTGAACTATTTATTACGTCGTTGGTGCAACTGGCACTTTATGTTGAACTGTTTATTGTTTTGGCCAAGGTTATTGAGAGAGTTGGACTGAAATTGATTACATTTTTTAAATCAACTGTTGGTAAATCAACAAAGTCTGTTATGGCCTCTGAAGCAACAGAGAGATGTTTTCTAATAGTCAGGGTTTCCAATGTTCTGAATGTACTTGAAAGTATTGTGTTTTACTTAAAAAACAAAGTGTTATAGTTTACAGAAGGTCTACCTACCTATAGGCTACCTGAATCTCTGAAATGTACTATATTCCTAAATATGCTATTGCTACACTTTATGGCAGAAATTGCACTTTTCTGTTGGTTTTTGTTAAGTACCACCTTGAAAAAATTAAACAATGTTTTGTTGCTTAAGCTTATGTATTCAGTCATTATTCAATGGTATACTAAAATCCATGTGAAAAAAATGTTTTCTCACTGTTCTCAGGTCAAATATTTATATGTGATTAAAAATGCGATTAATTGCGATTAATTAATTACAAAGCCTGTAATTAATTAGATTAATTTTTTTAATCGAGTCCCGGCCCTAATATTTAGCACAACACAGCTCTTAGGGCAGCCAACAGTCACACAGTAGAAGGCAGTGACACAATGTTTTGTTCTTCAGTGATTTATACAAAATATATGATGTTTTTGAGCTATGAAAATTGTAAAAGGACAATACAAAAATACCTAGCAAGTTTTGAAGACCTCTGACGAGTCCTCCTTGATAGGGCTGCACGATATTGAAAAAAACTGCGATTTTTTTCCCCCCCTGCGGTATATATTGCTTTTTTTTAACTATATTTAACCGGATGAAGTTATTGTCTCCACAGATTATTTAAGTATAGTATCTAAGCGATCCGATCTCGTGACAGGGGAAGCAAACACAGACATCACAACACATACCTTTACGGAGCTTTTAGGGGAGATCGTGTCAACGTAGCTGTCAATTTGATCCAAAGACGTGTTCAATGGCATTAAAACGAGAAAAAACGCGGCTGAATCGGTTAATCCATAGGTTGATAATGTGTCTGTGTAATATTTGTTTTCATTTATAATCCATAATTCCATTTTTATGTAAAAATCGGAGAGGAAAAGTTAGCTGCTAATGGTAGCCACCAGAGTTATCGCAGCTTCCGGTCTTTGCTATGCGGCAGTCTAACACTCACACATTAGCAAATAAGGACTATGTGGGAGTTCCCCTCGATTCCATTGGCTCTAACGGTTAGAAAGAGATGTCACATGTCAAAATCTAGCAAGGGGAGCCAGAGATATGGATAATCCACCCAAATGGCCGAAACAATTGCACTGTCTACAAAGTACCTTTGTTTGGTCAACATCAAGCTTTTTGTATCCAAAATAGTTCCAGATGGCAGATGTTGCTTTTCTTCTTGGAAGTAAATCTTCATTCTCTCCGGTATTGTCCTCCTGTGCCTCGCTAATTTTTTACCAGTGTTTTGATGGTCTGCAAACTAGCGGGGCGGGGCCTGCTGTGATCTGATCAAGAATGATTGTGATTGGTGGTTTGCTGTGCATGCAGGGGAAGTTCTACACACACCAACACATGAACAAATAAGGAGTGAGAGTGACGCGTAGCCAAAACCGTAAGCTGCATACACTCTGGTGGCTACCATTAGCAGCAAACTTTTGTGCTCCGATTTTTACATAAAAATTGAATTATGGATTATAAACAATTGCTTCAAAGCCACAGATACATTATTAACCTATGGATCAACCGATTCAGCCCCGTCTTTTCTCATTTTAATGCCATTGAACACGTCTTTTGATCAGATTGACAGCTACGGTGAGACGATCTCCCGTAAAAGCTCCGTAAAGGTACGTGTTGTGATGTCTGTGTTTGCTTCCCCTGTCGCGAGATCGGATCGCTTAGATACTATACTTAAATAATCTGTTGAGTCTCAGCTTTAATCGGATATATCGTATGTGCAGTTTCGATAAGTAATAAGGGTATCTTTATTTTGAATTCTGTGCTAAAGTGCGTTAGCATTTGTTTTTTAAATGAATAAAACCGCACGTCCCTGCGGTGTGAATATCGCGCATGCGCATATCGCGGTTATCGCCATGACACGGTATATCGTTCAGCCCTACTCCTTGAGGTACAGGGGTAGGCCAGCCAGGGCTGCTGTCCTGCTCGCATTGATGAAACAAAGAGAAGATATGAATTGGAGAGTGTTTTTGTCTACTTCACATTTCAATCAGGAGAGACAGTTGAAGTTGATAACATTTTTATTGCTATATGCACAATATTGTTTTTGGAGATTAGACCCCATCATACTGTGATGAATTAGGAGGAGGGGAAGCCGACTAGAAAGAGAACCCCCCCCGGGGTCTAGACACTGGTGGTGGTGAATACTAAGAGAAAATAAAATCCGGAATGATAAGGGTTCTTCTAGGCTGTCCTGCCTTGGATCTGAACAGCTGGAGGTGGAGGAGGGTTGCATCAATTCTCCTGAACGATGCTGACGGGGGAGAGAAGAGCAGATTTAAACATTTTGCCAGGTGTGCTGTGATTGGCTGTGGGAAATGAGACGCAGCCGATTGGTTTAGCTGGGGTGAGTTGCGCCTTTTGCTAATTGAGAAAAGGGGGCGAGTGAGTGAGGGAGAATTTTGAAAGACACTATATGCACATACCGTTTTTATACAGGCATGGTAATGGAGAAATTGTGGAATATTGGCCATGGCATAGTTTATAACAGTGGTTCTCAACTGGTGGGTCGCGACCAACCCCGATGTATGAGTGAAGATTTTTTTTTGTGAAAAAAGTCAAACTTTTATTTTGAAGGCCCGATTCTCTAACGCTGTGCATGCAGTCGGCGTTGGACTGGAAGTACCGGAGACCATAAACGGTTTTGAAAACTTCTGTCACGTATTGATCATCTTCTCAATAAAACATCTTTGCTGACGTTTTTTCGAGTCTTCTGGCCAATCAGAATCAAGATAGTTGCCGGAATTCCCCACGGAGAATAACTGTGCGGTATAACTATTCTTTATACATCCATGGGTACAACTTCAGATAAAAATTCACACATAATGAAATATGACCCCCGGTTTGATGATTGACAGGTCACAGACCAATGGGAGCTATCTGCCCTTACCCACAATTTAAAGTAAGTCACACAAACTATCTCCTCTTTACTCTTCTCTCTGTGTGGAGCAGCAAGTTCAGCTGTCATAACAAAGTGAAAAACAAACAATGGCATAAGATATTATTAATATGTCGGGTAGTAATACATTTATTTATTTTCTTCTCAGAGTGTACCAGAAATCATAGTTTATATGTTAATATTTCTAAAAATCTCCTGGGGTTGGGTTTTCAACATGTGTGCCTTTTTATGTTATACCGTTCAGCTTTGATTCCATCAAACCCTTGTTAACCCTTGTTATATGAGCACAGGCAGAGCCCTCTACTGGACTCTATGGGTACTACCTTATCATGCAAGGCTTACTGGCCCCGGTGGCAGATGTTGGCGGTTTAGCCGAGGGATCATCTGGCAGGCGTTGCAGGCCGGCGACTGGCTTATGCCGTCTTCGGCGTGGCCCGGCCCTAGGCACTGGAAGCACAGGCGGTGCGGGTCAGCCCCCCGCGATCAGGCCAGGGCATGTCGGGCAGCTCCTTTCTCTATTCATGTCTTTGCTCAGTGTTCACTTCCGCTCGCTGAAGAGAAAGGGATGACAGTCAGGAGGCGAGACCTCCTTTTATATGGTGAGATGCGCGCGCATTCAGGTAGGCCCGCCCCGGGGCCGGCCACGTCTATAGAAGTCTCAGTAGGTGAATGCTTGCATTATAAGGTAGTACCCATAGAGTCCAGCAGAGGGTGGAGCCTGTGAGAGATATAACTTCACTAAAGCAGTGCTTGCAAGCTAACATGTCCACAACTCAGTAAGCTAGGTTAGCTACTGCAGTTCAAACAGCATGATGACAAAGCACTGATAAAACAACAGAAACTTTCCCTCTCGGGGAAGATGGAAGAACTCCACACAGTCTGAAAATATCAAATATTGGATCCAAAACACACAAAGTGTTCAGGTAGTCGTCTCGGTGTCCTCCTCAAGCAGTTCAAACCCAAGCACCCAGAAAGTGTGCCGGACTCTGATGAAAATATTCATTTTGTCCAAACGGCAGTACTACAATTTCCGTATCAGTCCGTGACGTCACTGGGCCCAGAAAGACTTTTCCCCATTGATTAACATTGGGAAAGAGACGTCTGTAAATACTTTTTCAAACTAAAACTAAATAAACTACCCAGTATGAACTATTTTATAGACCTTATTAGAATAATTTGGCCCTTAACCTGTTAAGCCTGAGAGACCCAGGTACCGGGGCCCTCCTGCAACATCTTGCAGGAAACAGTGTCTGAGGGCATGTTCATTTAATAAACTACGAATGTTTTATATCTATGTAACGGGAAGAAACTCATCTAACTGATCATTTTAAAAAAAAAAATTAAAAAAAAAAACACAATGCTAACGCTGAGCCTCTGAACTAGCAACGAGTGAAAGATGCTAACAGATGACTGCACCGAAATTCACTCATAAAACCTTCTTACTTATATTTGCACATCCAACAACACATCGTTTCACATCGTGAGGAGACACGGAATCGAGAGATACCCTTCATTATCACTCAATTATACGAACTCTCGGAGATAATAACAAGAACAGACAAAACATATGGCGCTAGGTAGCTAAAAACGCTAACATGGCTCACCTGTGTTGTAGTTTGGTCAAAAGTGGTCTTCAATGGCATTAAAACGATAAAAACGCTGCTTAACTTAATCCATAGGTTAATCCAATGTGTCTGTGTCCCCTTGAAATGATTTCTGATAATCCATGAGCAATAAACCTGCTTTTCGGTTTTGAGATGTCAGACCTAGAGACAGCTTCACTCTGGTGCAAAACTGCGTGCGAGAAGCCCCCACCTTTTTTTACCATGTGTGTGTGGGGAGATTCCCCCTTCGATTCTATTGGCTCTAACAGTCAGAAAGAGATGTCAATCACCAAAATAGACCAATGGGTTCCAGAGAAACTGTAAAACCCCCATTTCCACCCAAATCACCTCAGAGGTGGAGTTTTTTTTTTGTACTTTGGATTCCTAAAGCTTTTAGTCTACCTTACCATCATCCAAGGGTAGTTTTCACTATAAGTAAAAAATAATTTTTGGATGGACACTAATTTAAAGTTTTTTACTATGTTCAATCTGAATTTTCTTTAAAATAAAAAACATCTTTATTGATTCTGACTTTTCTACATCCAACTCACAGGTTTATAATTACTTTGAGAAAAAAGATTATTAATTTAACCCTTTTAGAAGGGAAGATATGGTCATTTGTTCTGGGAATGTCATTTTCGAGTCTGAGACCTGAAAAACAGGCTCAGGGCTAAACTCGTTAAAGTTATAAAATACACTAAAAGCCGAATCTAGATTTATTTTCTGTCTCCATTCATTCTACCTAGCCGAGAGAGGGAGATCGGGGGGCGGGGCTTAAGAGGCTTATGCTCTGTGAGCGCACATACGGGTTATTCTGCTCTGACAGCTAGGCATGATGTGTAATCTGTGACGTTTCGCTCTCTCGAAAATTGGGCCATTTTGTTCTCATGCGCCAATGAGCAGCTCTCATAGGAAAGAACGAGACCCCGCATCCGACGCTGTATCCAGTTCTTATAGAGAGGTGAAGTCCCTCCCTTTCCTTAGTTTGGAAAAATTATGTATTGAAGTCAATGGCGAGAGAAAAGTTATCTTTTGATCCCGTTTGAATTGTGCCACGAATTACACATATGATGATTGTCAATTTAAAACATAATTTTGCAAGTAAAAAAAATGTTTTGCCGTAAAACTTGGAAGTAAGACTTTTTTTGTGTGAAACCGCTCAATGAACTACATCTCTGGTCTCGCACAACAACACACGTCACCAAGATGGCCGTCAATACTGTCTTGGCAAACAAGGGATTGACTACCTTCACTATCACCACAATGAAACATGTCCAGAAGAACGTCATGCAAAGCGGCCTGCCTGCCTGCTTTCCTTCGATTCTCCCTGAACTGCCTGATCTTTTTAGTGTTCAATGCCAACCATTTGTGCAGCATGAAGTAGAAAAGATTGCCGATGCTAATGTAGCGTTAGCATATCTCCCCCGGGGGCATCCGGGCTTAAACGGTGTATTATAGAATGATCAAACCGGTGTTGTTAGAAATTAAAATCAATGTTGATATGGCTTGATTTGAATTAAATACACAATTTAATTTAAATCAGTTTTATTCTGAAAAAAACGGAAGTTCACACTAACTATTAACTTAACACTTTTATTCAGAAAATTCTTCATTTCCGGTTAGCATTAGCATGTGGCGAAATGCTACGTTTTCAAACCGTGAATTGAAGGTGAAATTACATGTGATGTTGCACCCTAAACACACAGGGTTTAACACTCATTTGTTGACGTTGAAATCACATTTATTAGGGAATGTTTAAATAACCACAGACACCAGAATGATGTAATTTAGCAACAAAAAAAGGCAGGGATTGCATTGGACCCGCCCCCCACGACGCCGGCCAATAGGAGAAGACCTCAGAAGACAACAGGAAGGGCAAGCCAATAATCAATCTCTTCTTCCCCTGACCTGGGCTGAGCGGACGCATGGGGGGGAGCCGCCACTCGCACATTTCATTTGTACAACACTGCATCTTTTCTGTAATTAAATGCTGTTAACTTTTATGGGCTTCCTTTGACTCTTTTCAGTATGTCCTGCTCTCAGGGTTCAATAATTGCTGACAGTATGACAGTACTCTTCAAAGTGTTCACGAAATATGACTACTACTCTTACTGTTTAACATTTTGGGTTACTTCATGTTACTTCATGTTAAGGCTAATAAAAATGACAAGGCTAAGGCTGTAATGCTAACTAACGTGCTTGCTACTAGCTAGGTAGCTTGATCCAACCACTCCTGGTCCTTTCATCAGACGGGAAGCGAAAGAACGAGCAAGACCCAATGCTGGTATGATTACAATGTGGTACAAAGCACACAGGCATCTTGTTAAACTTATCTTATCTTAGCTATCTCTTATATTTAGTGGAGGAAAACAATTAGGACATCACTTACGCAACTCTGGGATTTGTAGTCTTTCTAGTTGCGTATTTTTCATAGTCTTATATTTCAAAAGTTTTACGACAAACTACATTTGTTGACATGGACATTATTTTTTAAGATTGACAAACATCATATGTGTAATTCATGGCACAATTCAAACGGGATCAAAAGATAACTTTTCTCTCGCTATTGACTGAAGTCAATACATATCAATACATAATTTTTCAGAAATAAGGTCCCATGAAGTCGACCGGAAAGGGAGGGACTTTGCCTCTCTATTATACATCCATGGTTCAAACAGGTCCGAGTGGAGAGGGGGGGCGGCGGTCACGTCCTCTGTCTCAGTGCAGCGTGCCGTGTGCAAAGGGGTGCACTTTCCACTGTTACTGGGCAGAATGTAACAAACTTTCCCAAATACAAAAAGCCTCCCATTCACATTTCACACAGTATAAAAAGACTGTAATTTTTGCTTGAAAATGAACATACACTTAGAAGGATCATATCCATTATAACGTTGAATGCATTGATTTACTTGAGCACCATATAATGATCAATTAAATTAAATTAAATATTCTAAATGGCACTGAGCACTATAGCAAGGTTTTTGAACTTATTATAAAAATAATTAAACTCAAAGAAAACGAGTCAATGGAACAAACTGGAATCATAATAACTATACTTAAAACTCAATAAATGAAGTTGCACTCAAAACAACTGAGTCATAACTTCAAACATTTCTTTTTGAGTTTGGTTAATGTCATGGAAATGAATCACTCCAGCTTTTGGGGAGGATTAAGTTATGTTAAGTTACTTCCTTTATTAAGATGTACTGTTAGGTTTTACAGTGTACCCTAAGCCTAACCCATCCCTTTTATTTTAAATAGCATAATGTCTGAGTTTTTTTGCCATCTGCGTGAAAAAGAAATGGGGCAAAGAGCCTCAGAATACTGAAATCTGTATTTTTTGTCATCTTTTTTTCCTTCTAATTTGTTATTATTTGGTGCAGGCACAAAACATACTACCAATAGAAATACATTGCTTCTAAAATCGTTCTGTGTCAGAATACTGAAATCTGTATTTTTTTCAAATCTGTTTTTCCTTCTAATTTGTTATTATTTACATTGCTTTTAAAATCCTTCTGTGTGACACGAAAAAAATGGGGAAATCTGAGTTAGTATAGTATGTCAAATAAAGAAATTATTTTAAAAAATGTTTTACTGTAACAAAAACATTTCAATCCACGCCCATGAGTGTGTGAACTTTATGAAGTAGTAGTGGGGGTAGTTTGTAATTATTTACAGTTGTGGTAGAGTGGCAGACTGAAAAGTAGAACAAACAATAGCAGAGGTGTTTTTTGATGGGGAAGTGTGTTTGTGTCTTTGATTTGAACACCACTTTGAGTTATTATTGTTAACCAGCGAAAAAGTGTATCAATGTATAATCATCATGTTTATGCCGCTGTTGATGCTGAGGTGGGCAGTGCAGGATTAAGTTGAATTATTTGAAGTATTAAAGTAACGTGGTATGGCAGGAAAGTTAAATCTGGTATATTCATTTTAATGTCACCTTATATATATATAGTCATGTGTGTTTTCATTGCAGTAAATATATGTGCTACATGATTACTGTTCAACTATACCTCTGTTCTTATTCTTTCATGTGTGGGTACTAAATGGCTACAAACATTGTGGAGAAATTAGCTTAAACATGTTTTATTACTCTATATGAAATGGAAGCAGCTTTTATGATAGGGACGAGAGAGCATTTTCAGCATGTCAATTATCAGGGAAATCTACTTGTTTTCAATAGATGTGTGTGGTTAATTACTTTGTATTAATAATAACAGTATGTGTAAAGGAAGCTGGAAATATGCAATGTGAAACCTTTTATTTGAAGTAAAGATGCGAACAATAGCTCAAACAAATGGAAGGGCTGTAGGACAAATGAGTGTGTTCTCTATATTAGGCCTGTGTGAAGTTTGACTATTTGAAAAGCATCTCTAATACTGTTTAAGAGCATAGGTAATGTGTTCTTCGTTATTATTGATATGAAAGTGATTTACATGTATTACGTATATTTAGCCAACTATAACAACTATATCTTAAAACATACTTTTAACTTGTGTGTGGTAACCTGAGGCGGGAAGATGGACACAGGGACAAAGGGCCATAAAGGGGATGTGTGTGTGCTGGCTGCAAGATGTGAAATAAGATAAGGAAACTTGTTGTTTAGAGCAGGTTCGTACCAGACACCAAAAGGTGTCTGGTCTTCGTCAAACTGAAAGAGACTTTTTGTTTCCGGGTTTCTTCTGCTGTGTCGCACTGATTGGGTGCGACAGGCCATGTGTTGGTCTCTCCCAATAAGATGACCTCTGGGGGAAAGCACGCACACACCTCCTCCTGTGTTTTAGTATGAAAGCCTGTGTTTTCCTTTGGTTCGCGCTCTTGTTTTTGACTGGCCGTTCCTGAGACCTGTCTCACACGGTGATAGAACCTGAGCCCGGAGTACTCTGCAGAGTGCTTCGTGATTCCTTTGTATTTGTATTGTTACTTTGTATCATTAAAACAAGATTATTGTTTCACTTGCATTCTGGTGTTTCTTAATCCCTTCCTTTTTACGAATTTACCCAGCTTATCAAACGACACGCGGAGACGAGGTTGGTTTTAAACATCCTCCAAATCTCCAACAGCAGCCAACAAAGAAGGAGGAGTATGAAGAAGAGAAAGGCTTCGCCTGATCATCTGCATACATCATCTATGGACCTCCAACACAGCCACACACTTTAATAGAGTCCTAAAAGAGAAATTGGAAGAATAGGGCGCTTCATCCATACTGCTCCAGAACAGACAGCCAATCCCAGCAGAGACCACAGAGTGGAGGGCATCCATCTGCCCCAGTCCTCACAAGGCTCTTGAAAACCATGCTCAGCAGAGCAATTATCAAATGATGGTGCTCTATTGTAGCCAAGAAGAAGAAGTTTAAGGCCATGTCACTCCAAGCCCACAAACCTGGTAAGACAGAGGCAGTGAAGGCATCACACCTCAAACCCCAGGGTTCACTCCAAAGCACAAGCATGGTGTGAAGCCACCACTAAATCTATATGAACCAACCAAACACCATGGAGATATATTTTTCTGATGACAGGAAACGTGAACACCATTGATAGAACACCAAACAAGATCATCTTGAAAAAATGTACAGTGATTCAAAAACAAATTCATGACCATTTCATGTAATTTGGAAAGGAATGACTCGCAGACGATCTGATAAATGCATGGAGAAATATGACAACGGTGATAACTCCTACACCAGCCCAGCCCATTTGAAATGCCGGACTGGCCTTGGATTTGGAGCATCTGGGACCTACTGTGAAGGATGATTGGAAACCCAAAAACAAAAGAAAGTTTTCTCACCAAAAAACTTCTTTAGGCTTGCAACAAAGGGGATAAGAGATGGAACACTTCTCTTTGTGAAACAGGTCTCAGTGTGTTCCACTATTCACATAGCAAACTCTCAGAAACCATCATCTGAGGCAAAGGGAACAATGATGGTGGATTTATGGGTTAGGGTTAGGACATGAATTGGCACAAAACCCTGTTTCACAACTTTGTCGACATTGACTGTCACTGGAGACATTTTCCTTTGGAGAAGGTCTCAGCTTAAGGAAAGACCAATGGAATGATCTACAGCAGGGAATACAATATATCCATACACCCATTGCAACCACACTGACGCAGTACCAGGCCAAAGAGGGGACTGAAGGACGTGGAAAGTGTGTTATTTACAAGATAGAAATACATCTGTGTTTTTTTTTTCTTTTGCGTAAACCACCAGCATCAGCCATCAGCCAGATTACATACAACAATGGGAATTTAAATCAGGAAGAAATCAACAGTCTTGCAGAGTGGTGCTGAGAGGGCAACCCACTGCTCCAAGTGCATCAAAACCAAAAAACTGATTGTCAATCATAGGGAAAGAGTAGGCAAAGAAACACAGCCCTGTCTATATCAATGGACCAGTTTTAAGTTCCTGGAAATAGGCATTACAAACAACTTGACATGGTCATCACATCTCTATCCTGCTTAAGAGAGCTCAGAAACAGCTTTATTTATTTAGGAAACTTCAGAAAGCAAAGTTATTGTAAACTTTTACAGAGGCGCAATATGAAGCATCCTAACTCAAAATATTACAAATTGGCGTTGTTGTGCACAGCCTCTGCAATTAAAACCACCCATCATTGCTTACCATCCACAAAGCATCTGTGATATCCGTGAGGGAGGTACCCACGTAGAGCCCAAAAGGTACCAAAAGATCCCAAAATCCCACCCTAGCCACAGCTGGTCCACCCTATTTCCGTCTGGCAAGAAATACAGAAGTATCAAAGGCTCAACCAAGAGAAAACAGAGCTGCTTCTTTTTAAAGAAAAAAATGTTGTCCTGTTTTTAATGTCTTTGTTTAACGTAAAGGGACTATAATTGACATTGTGTTGTGCAATCCTGTTTTGAAGAATGATAATACATGTAAACCTTAAATCTACATAATGCATAACCCCAAACCTTATTTACATTATTAATATTCTCCAGTTAGATTTACAAGAGGTCATATTGTTAATGACCAGAAACCATGTTTCCTGGATATATGTACTTCAGTTCCACTAATCAGCTCAGAATAGTTGACACTTTAAAATGTTATGACCTGTATTTAGATAATGGGAAAGCATCTTAGTAGATGAATTCATTTAAAGTCAAAATAACATTTTTTAGATGTTGGCTCTCTATATTCAGGCAGTAAACCAACATCACACCTACTCACTGAAGGAATACTGACTACAAAAAATAATAGAAGGCCATGCCCCCACATAGTAATCAGCAGCGAACTGCTTCAACACGTGTATTTTGGTGTATTCACGGCATTCATTTTATTATTCTACATTATTGTTGTTTTATAGTTACTAACCCAATTTGTGTTCTTTGAAATTGAAAAGGATATTGCATTGTGTTTTTTACTTTCATTGCAGTTGTATATGTCTTAAGTGTAATTTGGCTTGGCTTCCTATTTATGGACATGCTTTTATTTTGAAGGAGAGGTAGCACGGTTGACAGGAAGTTGTTGTTGCTTTGGAAACAAACAGCGCCATATAGATAGAAGAGTTACGACAGCAGGAAGTCCAAAAACGGTTATCGTCACGTGGTTCATGTAGACGAGGATCGTTCCCCGGAAGTTCTGTCACGGTTTGTGAAACAAGCAGGACCCAAATGCAGATATAAACAGAAAATTCCTTTATTTCAAGGCTATGATATACAATGACAAACAGAACACTCACCGCAGAACTAGTCAGGGAACAAGACGAACCGACCATGACAGACAGAAAACCCAGAACTTAAATACATACAAGACTAATCACACAACAAGACACAGGTGAGGAGGGAAGAGAAAACACAGGGGCCCAGGTGAACATAATCAGACCATTAGACACACCAGGGAAACTAATGACAAGAGGAAAACACAGGGAAAAGGACCAGACAATAACCCAAAGGAAAACATGACATGGAAAACAGCAAAAACACCCAAACCTAATAAACGTGACATAACATGAGAATCGTGACATAACCCCTCCCTCAAGGGACGGATTCCAGACGTCCCAAAAAAACAAAATTCCAGCAGGGTGGGTGGAGGGGGTCTGGGGGACGGGTCTCGGGCGGACGGCCCGGGGGCAGGCAGAGTTCAAAAAAGGGGAATTCGGGCGGACGGCCCGGGGGCAAGGCAGAGTTCAAAAAGGGGAATTCGGGCGGACGGCCCGGGGGCAAGGCAGAGTCCATGGAGGGAATCTCGGGCGGACGGCCAAGGGGCAAGGCAGAGTCCGAGGAGGGGTGAAGACCAGACAGCTCCGGAGGCCGGTCAGGAGCCGGTGTCGGCAAGATCCCCCATGGAAGAGGACACAGGACCGTCAGGACCCCCGGCAGGAGAGCAGTCGGCGGAATCCCCAACGCGACAGGACATGGAGTTGGCAGGACCCCCAGCGGAAGAGTAGTCGGCGGGACCTCCAACGTGGCAAGACATGGAGTTGGCAGGACCCCCGGCAGAAGGGCAGTCTGCGGGACCTCCAACGGCTCAGGACATGGGGTTGGCAGGACCCCCGGCAGAAGAGTAGTCTGCGGGACCTCCAACGGCACAGGACATGGGGTTGGCAGGACCCCCGGCAGAAGAGCAGTCTGCGGGACCTCCAACGGCTCAGGACATGGGGTTGGCAGGACCCCCGGCAGAAGAGTAGTCTGCGGGACCTCCAACGGGACCAGACATGGAGTTGGCAGGACCCCCGGCAGAAGAGTAGTCTGCGGGACCTCCAACGGCACAGGACATGGGGTTGGCAGGACCCCCGGCAGAAGAGCAGTCTGGGGGACCTCCAACGGTTCAGGACATGGGGTTGGCAGGACCCCCGGCAGAAAGGCAGTCTGCGGGACCTCCAACGACACTTGAGTGGGTTGGTTCGCCAACAGAACACGGGGAGCTGGCGTCGGACGGACAGCCAACAGGAGACGAGGTGCTGAAGTCGGCCGGTATGCCGACAGGACTCGGGGAGCTGGCGTCGGACGGACAGCCATCAGGACACGGGGAGCTGGCGTCGGGCGGACAGCCAACCGGAGACGAGGTGCTGGAGTCGGCCGGTTCGCCGACAGGACTCGGGGAGCTGGCGTCGGACGGACAGCCAACCGGAGACGAGGTGCTGGAGTCGGCCGGTACGCCGACAGGACTCGGGGAGCTGGCGTCGGACGGACAGCCAACCGGAGACGAGGTGCTGGAGTCGGCCGGTACGCCGACAGGACTCGGGGAGCTGGCGTCGGACGGACAGCCATCAGGAGACGAGGTGCTGGAGTCGGCCGGTACGCCGACAGGACTCGAGGAGCTGGCGTCAGCCAATGAGTCAGCAGGTGACGAGGAGCCGGAGTCGGGACCATGGTTGCTGGAACCGGCACTGAAGCCGGGACCATGGCTGTAAGGTCCGGTTCTGGAGACGGAAACATGGCTGTAAGGTCTGGTTCTGGAGCCGGAAACATGGCTGTAAGGTCCGGTTCTGGAGCCGGAAACATGGCTGTAAGGTCCGGTTCTGGGGCCGGAAACATGGCTGTAAGGTCCGGTTCTGGAGCCGGAACCCTGGCTGCTGGGCGCGGAGCAGAAGCCTGGACCCTGGCTGTGTAAGCCAGGTAATGGAGTATTGAAGCAAAGCTGCACGGGCCGGCGCTGGAGCCGGAACCATGGCTGTTGGGCGCGGAACCCTGGCCTTGCGTCTCTTAGGAGTTTTTTGGAGGCTTCGTGGACCCCCAAACTCCAGACCAGACCCCAAGAAAGGGTCAGAAAATGAGGACTGGCTCTCAGGGCTACGTGAAAAAATCCTAAGCCACTCGGGCAACAAGCTCCAGAGCCAGGGCTTGCGAGCAACCTCCTGACGTGCCTCCTTCAACGCAGCCTCTCTACCCCGTCTAGATGAGGCGCCTTTCCACGTTTAAAAAATATACTCCAGAGAATATCCAAGACGTTCCGCCTGTAGCTTCAAAAGGTCTGCTGGGTCCATTTTAAGGTCGGTTCGTACTGTCACGGTTTGTGAAACAAGCAGGACCCAAATGCAGATATAAACTGAAAATTCCTTTATTTCAAGGCTATGATATATCTATACAATGACAAACAGAACACTCACCGCAGAACTAGTCAGGGAACAAGACGAACCGACCATGACAGACAGAAAACCCAGAACTTAAATACACACAAGACTACTCACACAACAAGACACAGGTGAGGAGGGAGGAGAAAACACAGGGGCCCAGGTGAACATAATCAGACAATTAGACACACCAGGGAAACTAATGACAAGAGGAAAAACACAGGGAAAAGGACAAGACAATAACCCAAAGGAAAACATGACATGGAAAACAGCAAAAACACCCAAACCTAAAAAACTAAAAACGTGACATAACATGAGAATCGTGACAAGTTCATGGCGGGCAATGTGAATGCATTAATAACAGGAGATAGAACTACGATTTTTGGTAATTATTAGTGAATAAAGGTTTTGATTTGCAATATTTACACAACAAATCGATATGTGTATGTATTTACATCAATATGTTTTAAAAAATAAAATAGAATTTGCTAATATTAAGTGATAAGATTAGGATTAGTGTGAACAACTAGTTTACATGTTAGGCTAACAGTGCCTTGGTTAAAGAGCCTGTTGCTGTTTATTTATAGCTTTGAATTCTTTAAAACCAATATTATCTTCTTAAACTTGTATGGTAGTCAGGAGCATCACTTTCTAATGTTTATTGATATATTTAGAGGGAGGGGATCTAAAGGAATGCTTCAAAATTCAGATTAGATTAATTTCTACCATTTTCTTAAATTCATGGTAGTTTCAGTAATCCCATGTTAATTGAGGACACAAGTTATCTAAATGACTAATGTCGTCTTTATGGCTTTCAGAAAGGACAGGAGACCGACAGGTGACTATCAAAGGACTAGCAGCAGCAGCAGCAGCAGCAGCAGCAGCAGCATGATGATGATGTTAAATGTGTTGTTTTAGGAACATCCATTGCAAATACATGGAATTCAATAAACGTTGAATAGCATATCATGCAGTTTGTCTGTGCCTTTTCCTCCGTGTTGTCCTGGTTTGCTGTGCTGCCTCCTAGTCGCCACCATGGTTTGCTGTGCTGCCTGGGGATGCTCAAATCGCTCCGAGAAAGGAGTACGAATGTACGGCTTCCCCACTGACACAGAGCGGAGGAAAAAATGGCTGGCTCAAGTCAGCAGGAGCAATTTCACGACCAACAGCAAAAAAATATGTGAGGTTATTATATACAAACACTGCATTTGCACTTTTTCACAAAACGAAAACCACACCATTGGGAAAGCTTAATGTTTTTTCGTTTAATACAAAAAAACAGGGAAAGGCTTGAAAAACACTGAGAGTTGAGACTCAGGGTGCAGGGTGAGGGTCTCAGTGCAGGTATTCAGGCTCCATTGAATCCCCCTCTGGTTCTTGTGCTGAAAGAGGGAGTAACAGACAGGAGAAAGGGTTATACACACCTATATAGCACACCTATTGGATGGGAAATTGCCTTGGGGAGATAAGGTGTGGTCTTTGTTCCCAACTGAAGTTATGGAACTTTATTATTTGTGAGTTTAACAAAGTATGACAAATGGCATCAGTAACAGATGTGATATGAATTTCTATAAAGTTGTCTCACATTCTTGGTCATATTTTATATACAGTATATAATGAGTATAACATGTCCAGTAAGTATAAAGTGTTTCCTAATACTGTGTATTCAACCACTATGGTATAGTGTATGGTACTATGGTATGGTATCCTAGCTTAATCTGTTATATGTAAACGTTCCCTAAATCTACTAATTTAGGGATAATCCACTGACATCCTTTAATACACATGTGAATTTGAATCAGATGTACTGATAATATCCGCAATATAAATCTTTAAACTTCTTCTTACCTTTAAAAGTCTGTCACGAACGGTCTATTATGCTGCAACTCTACAGCTCTGCTAGCCTTGGCGCTAACTCCCGGGGAACGATTGAGAGGCTCCACGGTCCATTGGAGTGAACGGAGATGACGTAACTCTCAGTCTATATGGCGCTGGAAACAACGTGACGGAGATTAACGGAGAAAAGTAATATCTACATATAAAGACGGAGAAAGTAAACGATAACGTTTACAGATGTAGCGATTCATTTCAGACAGTTTGAAACGCGAGGGCCGTGATTGGTACGTGATCTGCCCTCGCTCAAGGGAAAACCTCCAGCTTGACTTGAGACCGCCCCCGTGATAGATAAATGTAATTATAATGAAGCAAGCTGCAATGGATCATTGATCCACCAGGGGGTGCAGTGGGGTTCCACACTGGAGCTCATGTGAAATAAAGTCAGATACAGTACGCTGGATGTACAGCGGAACTTTGTTAAGATCCATATGTCACGGATATCATACTCTGTGCTAAATAACAGACATGTAATCATTTACAAAACATCACCATGTTGTTATTTAACAAAATAATGTTGTTTAGACGAAAAAAACGAACGGGAGGAAATGCAGCCCGGCTCTCGATTTTTAATCATAATTTAATCATCATCTTCACCACGATCATTTATGTTTATGTTCGCCGAATTGACATGAAATCACTGACATATATGAATATACTGTATTCAACTTCATTAAAACGTTATTAACGTGCCTAAACTCAGTAATTCACTAAAAATATTTATATTATAATGGAGCCTCGTTGGCAGATCAGGATCCCAAAGCGTAGCGGAGGGATCCTGATCTGCATGACGAGTGCTATTTTCCCCATAAGGAACAAGTCGCTGCAAATTATCCCGCTTATTACATGGCCACATTCTCAACAAAGTAACGACATGACTCCCAGTATTAATAGAAATGCTATTATGGATTTAGAAAATGTTTTTATTGATTTAATGATTGATTTATTTGACATGCATCCGCTAAGAAAAATAGTCCGTTGTTACCGTTTTTTAAACAGTCTGAATGAAACGGCAGCTCTCAGCTGTGTATTTACACAACTAATGGCCCATCAACCACAGCTTTCTCCCCCCCCCTCCCCCCCTGATCTTTCTTCTCCAGCAGCTAAATTAACTGTAGGTTACTCTGAGTGACCATAGACTGTATGTGACAAGCTTACAGTTAGTGACGTAACAACACCATAAAAGCTGGTGGGTTGAAAGCAATACGGGAGGTAAAAATAACTACAATAATTGTGATTTATTTATTGTGGCTTTTATGTTTTTAGGTATAAAATGTTATGTAATTCAGGCTTATAGTTCACCCTTCTCTAAAATCCTTCAACAATGACAATATTCATGGTAATTTAATAAATCCTTCCAACACACATTGTAAAAAATAGCCTACTGTAAGTTAAGAAATCATTCCAATATGTACATCTTCTGATGTAACAACAATAACATTATAAATAGTAACATAGCTGAACATGGTATTGCACATTTAGCTTTGAGTGTTACTGACCTGAGATGTTTTTATTACATGAATTAAGGTGACTGAGGCTTTTTAACAAACAGGGATGCAAACTCATCAGGTATGAAAAAGGTGACAAGGATCCGAGCCCCTGGCTCCCCCACCCCACAGAATATCGGCTTTAAATTGAGGAATAACAGAGGATATTAGCAGAACAACTAAAGCAGCAGTGTTAATAATAACAGAAACGGCAAAGAGTCACATCTAATAGAAATATATAAAAGCATTTATTTTAAATTGTGTAGCAGTCATTTTTAAATGTTTTTATTGATTTAAAAAATAATTGTATTGATTTAAAAAATAGTTGTATGTATCAATTTAAATTGACATGCATCCGCTAAGAAAAATAGTCCGTTGTTACCGTTTTTTAAACAGTCTGAATGAAACGGCAGCTCTCAGCTGTGTATTTACACAACTAATGGCCCATCAACCACAGGTCTCTCCTCCCCCTGATCTTTCTTCTCCAGCAGCTAAATTAACTGTAGGTTACTCTGAGTGACAAGCTTACAGTTAGACACAACACTGTCATTGCAAGTGACCCTCAGTTATTTGACTTTTATGTTCAACTGCTAAATGTTTTACTGATAAAAAAGGGCTTCTACTGTACCTAATTACCTTAACACTAGAACCGCCAGAGGTTTTTGTATAGGCCTACCTAAAACTGTCAAATCCCGCTATTAGAATGCAATTTTTAACAACATAGGGTGCTACATAACAAACTTTCAGGAAAATTCACGGACTGGGAGACTTTAATATGTTATTGAAAAAAAGTTACATTGCACACACACAACACACATCACACAAATTGACCCGATTGGCGGTTATAGTGTTAAATAAACTCACTAATTAATGAAACCAGTTCAATACGCATTATTCTTATTGTTCTTTTTGAGCGCTGAAGTAGTCTTAAAATCAGATCTGTTTTTTAAATGAAATCTGACGGGAGGCAGTTAGCTCTGATCACCAATGATAAATGCGCCACACCTAATCTGGCCATTCAGCCACAGAGGTCCCTCTATACAAATCAAACTGTAGACGGTGTGAAAGCACCTATTGGTTTTAAATAATGGTCGGAATGTGACCTGTGAGCCTTCTGAATTACCATGGGACAGCACATTCTAAACTAAAATGTTCAATCAATAAAGTAACATCTTATCTTATCTTATCTTATCTTAATAATATCTTCATATTAATAATAATAATAAATCATACAGTATGTGTCCAAAAGGGAGCAGGAAGAAGCAAACACAAAAATATACACAAAATATACTGCATATTAAAGCAAACGATTGTAAAGGTAAAAGTATGAGCATAACAAATAAAGAAGTGTAATGTAAAGATTTACATTATTATTATGATTAATATATGAAGACTATATATTATTGAATTACAAGATTAGATATACTTTAGTTGATCTAAAATATTGATGTGTTCAAATGCTCTTCAAAACACAACTGAAAGTCCATGAAACTTGTCTTTCTGTATTTGTGAATGAAGCGCCACCTCCTGGTTAAAACCTGAAATTGAAAATCTGGCAACGACCTCTTGGAAAATAGTGGGAGGGCTTAACATTCCTCAATACTGGTCTTAGGCAGGTCGTAGGCAGGAAGCTGTAAGCTGGAGTCTGAAATTCCGTGCTACATCTGTATGGTTAAGTGTTAGCACCCCCCCAACAAGCTCTTATGTTGATATTGGAGATTTCAATAAATTACATTTGAAAAAAAAACGGGGAAAAAACAAACAAAACGAATATCCGAATAACGAAATTGAAATCCGAATAGTACGGATATTCGAATATTCGGGTACAGCCCTAATGGCAGGTATTTGATATGTTTTACGAGACATAAGGGCAGGAATTCAGAGGGAAAGGAGCAATTTTTAGCTCTGCTCTTAAAAACTGCTTTTTTTTAAGGTCATACGTCAAACGCGTCATATTACATCACACAGGGGACACATCTCCGCTCTCTGACCGCGGGTATAGTAGATTTGCGTTGAGTAGAGCGGTTATGTTTTAGTGAGCTGGTATTTTTCGGTAGTTTTACATTGTATTTCACCATTTGTAATCATGGTGTAGTATTGTGTTTGTGCAGGTTGCACAAATACCAGCCTGTCAGGACATCGAGTCCAGAGTAAAAAGGACCGGAGCTAGCGTTCGTTCCTGGGTGCGTTGTGCATCCACCTCCCTGCAGCACATACTCTCCACAGCTTTATCCGGAAACCGTATTACTTCTCTCTCCCCACACATATTTGCCCCAAGCATGTGTAACGCACTCTCTTCTTTTATGAGGGAAACATTCCAGAGTCTTGGAGCTATCCCCAAATTAGGATGTCCCCTGCTCCCATCCTTCTCTAAACACAAAGACTTCACCTCAATATATTGGGGAGGGAAAATATACTTTGTCCCTTCAAATTTAACACACATGAATATATATAAGGTGACATTAAAATTAATATACCAGATTTAACTTTCCTGCCATAACGCGTTACTTTAATCCTTCAAATAATTCAAATAATCCTTCAATTCCCCCTTTTTGGTCTCGCCTCACGAGACCAACACACATAAGACATTTGAAACAAAACTACTGTCATTCTTTGATACTGTGTCTGTCCCCCTTCATTAAACCTTTGGGAACAGAAAACAACCTCCAATGACAGTGAAGAAACTATCAGAGTGAGAGCCTGAGTGCCAGAAAGCAGCATCCTTGCGTGTTGTTGAATCATCAGGGCCCCCCCCCCCCCCCCCCTTCAGCGGAATACGCCAACAAGGGCAGCTAATAGGGAGGGGGAGATTCGGCCTTTCCTTCAAAGGTGGAACTGATGAATCTGATCAGAGAGAAGTAGACTCCTCTGCTGCCTCGAGAAGTCCCCCAGCCCGCTGACGCCTGCTTCCAAGTCGTCTGCTGTAGGGATGTCCGCGAGGTCCTTCTCCTCCAGTCCGCTGATGCCTGCTTCCAAGTCGTCTGCTGTAGGGATGTCCGCGAGGTCCTTCTCCTCCAGTCCGCTGATGCCTGCTTCCGAGTCGTCTGCTGTAGGGATGTCCGCGTTGACGATAGCCAGGTCCATCCTGATGTCCTCCAAGGTCCTAGCCGGAGTGTTCCTCGCCGCACACTGGCTCCAGTAGTACCAGATGTCCCCCTTTGCTCCTCGGCGGACGGCATGAGATGTCCTCTGGGTCACTCTGTAGAGGCCGGAGAACCTGGGGTTGAGTCACGTAGGCCTGACGACCTTCAGCCAGACGAACTCCGCTGTGTCGGCCTCCTGCTCCTCGGGTCCCCCTTTTGGCGTCAGCAACCTGTGTGGAGAAATCTGATACCCACCCCTCAAGTCTACGCTCAGTGCTTCTGGGCCCTCAGGTGTTTGACCCACCACTGGTAGGCCGCTTCAGAATTCTAATACTTGGCCTGTGTCAACAAAATAAACCCCAACATCTTCAGGTGAACTAAATAACATATCTCAATAGCTCTGAATTCCTGACAAGCATCTGTGTTATTATAAATGAAATCCTTGAGATCCCATTTAAAATCTAAATATAATATGAACTGCTAATGTCTCTGGTAATGGAACACACTAATGTTATGGATTAAAAACAACTAAAATCATGATACTGACAAAGTGAATAATTTCCAGGCGAGACTGCTTCTACCTGTCACTGCTTGGATATTATCAAGCTGAAAAATGAATACAGAAATCCAACATACTGTCATCAAATGTTTTTCTATTATGACTTTAAATTAAATGTACATCCCCATAATGATCTAAACAGTCTATGGCTTTTACTTCTTTACCAGGCTAGTTACAAGATGTTATCTAAATTAAATTATATCTCATTACATTACTATGTTTTAACTTAGCTGTAATATGTTCTTTCTACATTTCAAACCTCAGTTACTTTAATACCTGTTGAAATATTACAAAATTGTTTTCATTATCACAGTTCACCTTCTCATTCTCATCCTGGAATTACCTCTCTCAGTAGCCCCTTGGCCACTGATTCTGCATCTGTGTTACCTGTTATAACTCAATCAATATTAGAAACATGTCAACATTAATCAAACAGTATCTTATCCCCAGATATGGAGCAGGTTAAATCTAAAACTGTCAATCAATGGTCAGATTGAACATCTGAGTTGGGGCGGCAGGTTTCTTCCAGTCCCTAAATGAAAATATCCCACACTCCCCCTTTTTACACATGTACACATGTGTAACAAACTTCTGTATGGGAAGAAAACCTTCAGGTAACCAGTGGTTATAAGGAAATACCAAACATCATTCACAAAAGTACATCCATTATTATTCACAGTAAACACTCCAGGGAAAATAAGTGTTCATTTCCAGCTGGCAATCCTAAAAGAAACAGAATCTTTAGATTTTAGTTTGAGTTTTACATTTGCAAACCGCCAACTCCTGTGGGAATTAGAAACGGGTCACATGTGCGTTTTTCCAAATGTGTGGAATTGTAGAAAACCTGTGTTTCCCATGGAGCTCCAAAATAATGTATTAGTCCAAAGACATGCTCGGTTATTTATTGTTTTAGAATCATGCAGTAACACTGATCACATGCAGAAATTCATTCACACCCACAATGTCAGGTTGTAAAGTCAAGTTTGGTCAGCCCCAGAGTCAGTCATTGACAGTGCTTTTCTCAAGTCACACTGTCAGTCAGGGTCAAAGGTCATTTGGTCTCAGTTTCATTGGCCATGTGTCGTGCTCTGCAGAGACTTTGATATTTCAGCAAAGGCCAGTATCCTCTGTCTACAAAAATCAGTCATATATGGAGCGCCATCATTTATCAATTCACGATTACCACCTTAAGTCAGATATCTCTAACTTGTCATCGGGACGGCTGCTTCCCACATTTCCTGCAACTTGGTACAAAACTCACTTCATAATAGTACTACTACTACTGCAATTTATTTACACCTAAGTAATACTAAAATGTTTAATAAATCTAATTCAGAAACTTGTGTACATAACTATTATCTTAAGTCAAAACATTACTAGGATCTGTGTAGCTCTGCATTTCATAGCTCATTATACTCATTTATCTTAAATTCTGGTCTACTTAAAAACAATGTTAACCTCTTTAGCAGTGTGTGGAACCTTGGGTGTCCGAACATGCAACCATCACCCTTTACTTTATCAAGGATTAAAAACAGTTTCCATCCTAAAGCCCTCCTATGGTAATAACTATGCCACAATGGTGAAATCAATATTGTAACAAATGAGATCACTACTTTATTCACACATGAATAACAATTTCTTGAAGAATTATGTATTAATATGATGGAAAGATTGAAGAATATGGTTCTAACCTGTGCTACTCCAAAACACCCTCTGCTTAAAGTGTAGTGCATATTTCCCTCATGTCTCCCCCTTTAACCCTCAGTGTGTTTTTAGGATGATTTTCTCATTTTACTTTAATAGTTTCCTCTTTACTGCTATTTTGAATTTACCAATCGATTAATTCATGGTTAATACCTCGTTTTATCTTTACTTATTTATCAAGTCAATTCAAGTTCTTTAAATGTGGTGTCTTCTATGTGCGTTTTGTGAATAAGTGTGTTTATGTGTAAACTCACTCATTCCCGTTTTCCTTTTCTCCTCCCCTGGTTGTCTCAAGCCGTGACCCCGACCTCCTCACTTCAAATCGACTATGCCAACTCCTCTGATTCTGTCTTCTCTTCAGTCCATCAGCTCTTGAATCCATCCGCTGTAACTGTTTTAGGCAGCCTTTGGCCCAGTCACATCGGCAGCCCACATCATGCCACTGTTCTTTGCACTGCTTTGCATTTCATCTCCTCCTTTACAGTCTCTCTGCTGCTTCATGGAGGGCGGATTCTGCTCTCATGTCCCCCACTCTGCTCCTGTGCCAAATCTCGTGGCTCAGCTTCATGCCCTGTCTGAGGGACTGATGAGAGTATTTCTGTATGTCAGCAAGCGGTTTGGTTCTGGATGCCTCAGGTAGAGACGGTTCAGCTCTGGTTCTCTGTCTGTTTGATGGAGAAGGAGGAGCCTCCTGTTGGGTTAGGTCTTTTGTCTGCTTGGAGGGACGGGGTCGTAGCCTTTCTAACTCAGAGGGCGAGTCCAGGTCCCGGGACGCATTATCCATAAGAAATCTAGCACACTGAGATTAAATCAATCCAACCCTTTCCACTCTGTCTCTTTCTAATCATACTATCTGTCTTAGTTGCTAAATGCCATCTAAACAACACCATTAATGTCTACTAATGATATTACAAAAACTCCCTCTATAAATTGTTTCATCCATTGTTACATATGTACCCAACCTGACTCTTTCAGGAAACCATTTTCTTCCATAAATTGAAATACCTGTTTCAAGCATCACATATTTCACACACTACGAAAGAACATCTCCATACTTTCTCCAATATTTTAAATCCCACTGTTACTTAGAACAATAGTAAACCTGCAGAGCACACTGATCAGATCACAGTAATATAATTTGACTCAAGTGTAGGCCCATGTCTACTTTCCATTTTACTTATTACTTTTGGTGAATATTTATTTATATTGTCTAAATTCCTTGTCTATGATGTGCAAACAGTTAGAGTATAAAAATGTGTTTTTCTCAATGTATTTACACTCCACGGATTCTTGAGTTTACTCATCTCCTAGTGTTGTCGTTCCTAAAAATGTTAGCAAACACAAAACTCCCACTACAACATTTATAGATACATTGATCTAGCAAAATGAACTATTTTCTAATTCAAAATGTGACAAAAGAACAATGATTTGTCTTTCACAAGATGGTGGTCTAACAGAATGACTCTTGACCTCATGGGGTCCAATAGATTTAGCCATGAGGCGGCTGACTTTAAAATGAACTGGGACAAAGAAACCACATCCATGTGGGTACATTATAGTTAAGACAAATACCATGAAATTCACAACGCAATGCAACGGTATCAATCAGTTCTCAAAGACTATATTTAAATAACAGCAAATCATTGTTTCTTATTTATTTCAATATATCTACCACTTCAAATCACACCTTGATCTGTTCATTTTCTATGTATTTCCTTCCGACTTCAGATCACTAGAGAAAAAAGCAAGCAGACACACTCCGGGCTGCTGCTGCTGCTCTCGAGAGGAAAAAGGGTGGGGGGAACTCTCACAGACAAATACTGACACCCCCTTCTCTCTCCCCTGCTGTAGCTCTCAGCCTCCTTTGGAAAAGGGGGGCTTCTTTCAACAATTAACACTTCTGCTATCCTTTTATTCAATTTTTCTGCTTGAACCCACTGTCCTCGTAAGCTCTTAACTCACGCTCCTCTCGTTAAAATTCTCCCTTCATTATGACTTCGTATCTATTCATCTGACTTACTGTCCTTGTTACCAGTAAATATTCACAGAAAAAATTCCCCGTACAGTCTATTCAGCTTTTATTGTCCGATGTTTATTCCAACAAGTTTAGCAAGCCTCTCAGCGCGCTTCAACACCGTCTTTCAACGATGTGACGCTGACATGGAGTCGTAACCCAGGCTTACAGAACTCTTTATCGTGACGTTTGGCTTTATAGATTCAACCCCAACACACCAAAGGATATAGTGAGGCCCGGTCACTTCAGAATGACTTTCTGAAGTTTGCGTTACTCTCCTTTGGATCACTTATAAAAAATAACTCATCTCCAGCCCCGTCGAGCTGTGGATTCGTTATTTTGAGTCAGTCTTATATGGAGACTTAATACAACCATTTGACTACTCCAGACAGGCTAACTGTGGGGACTCTCTACCTCCACTTTTTAAGCCAGGGACTCCAATACCCTTCCAGCTGTAAGAACTTAATATCCTACCTTTCAACTAAAACACGTATCCGTATTGTTACCAAAAAAACACTGTAAACTTCGTCTGACAACCCTAAAATTTGGAATAGTCAAATCACAGGTTTTGAATTAAATCGTGTCTGCTCACCTGGTAGCCTATTGTACAGAGCTCTGTTTTTAGTTGTCAGAAGAGGCCGAGATGTTTAGCCCTGGACTATTCCGTCCGCTTGCTGCTGGTGGTCTCTTCCCCGAAAACACCCCACTCAGACACGTCGGGTCACCACTTGTTGGAGATTTGGAGGATGTTTAAAACCAACCTCGTCTCCGCGTTTAGTTTGATAAGCTGGGTAAATTCGTAAAAAGGAAGGGATTAAAAAAACACCAGAATACAAGTTAAACAATAATCTTGCTTTAATGATACAAGGTAACAATACAAATACAAAGGAATCACGAAGCACTCTGCAGAGTACTCCGGGCTCAGGTTCTATCACCGTGTGAGACAGGTCTCAGGAACGGCCAGTCAAAAACAAGAGCGCGAACCAAAGGAAAACACAGGCTTTCATACTAAAAACACAGGAGGAGGTGTGTGCGTGCTTTCCCCCAGAGGTCATCTTATTGGGAGAGACCAACACATGGCCTGTCGCACCCAATCAGTGCGACACAGCAGAAGAAACCCGGAAACAAAAAGTCTCTTTCAGTTTGACGAAGACCAGACACCTTTTGGTGTCTGGTACGAACCTGCTCTAAACAACACGTTTCCTTATCTTATTTCACATCTTGCAGCCAGCACACACACATCCCCTTTATGGCCCTTTGTCCCTGTGTCCATCTTCCCGCCTCAGGTTACCACACACAAGTTAAAAGTATGTTTTAAGATATAGTTGTTATAGTTGGCTATACGTAATACATGTAAATCACTTTCATATCAATAATAACGAGGAACACATTACCTATGCTCTTAAGCAGTATTAGAGATGCTTTTCAAATAGTCAAACTTCACACAGGCCTAATATAGAGAACACACTCATTTGTCCTACAGCCCTTCCATTTGTTTGAGCTATTGTTCACATCTTTACTTCAAATAAAAGGTTTCACATTGCATATTTCCAGCTTCCTTTACACATACTGTTATTATTAATACAAAGTAATTAACCACACACATCTATTGAAAACAAGTAGATTTCCCTGATAATTGACATGCTGAAAATGCTCTCTCGTCCCAATCATAAAAGCTGCTTCCATTTCATATAGAGTAATAAAACATGTCTAAGCTAATTTCTCCACAATGTTTGTAGCCATTTAGTACCCACACATGAAAGAATAAGAACAGAGGTATAGTTGAACAGTAATCATGTAGCACATATATTTACTGCAATGAAAACACACATATTTGCCCCAAGCATGTGTAACGCACTCTCTTCTTTTATGAGGGAAACATTCCAGAGTCTTGGAGCTATCCCCAAATTAGGATGTCCCCTGCTTGCATCCCTCTCTAAACACAAAGACTTCACCTCAATATATTGGGGAGGGAAAATATACTTTGTCCCTTCAAATTTAACACACATGAATATATATAAGGTGACATTAAAATGAATATACCAGATTTAACTTTCCTGCCATAACACGTTACTTTAATCCTTCAAATAATTCAAATAATCCTTCAGAAGTTAGCTAACATTCTGTAGCTAACGCCGGTCACTCACCAAGATAGCTGCCCAGTTCTCCACTGGTTCTCCTCACACCACAGCTCAATTTCTCTCCGATGGCCGTTATTTCTTCTTATCCTTGGCTGCTCCTGGTCTGTTGGACGCCTAGCAGGCTCATAATTATAAGGTTGTGGTCCGTCATATGCATTCGAATATTCATGTTCAACTTCTTCTGTGTCGAAACTAGCATTGGGATCCATGTTTATTAATACGTTTCACCGGCCTCTTTCCCCCTTGTGTCCCCCGTGTTACGTCACACGCGGGAGGTCAAGTGCCAATAATTTTTTAAGCGGAAGTGAACATTTCTTACAAAAACGACGCCAGATGTCACTGAAGTGTATATTTCTGTATATTGCTCTTTAAGTGTTTAATTTTCGCACCTATACCAGTCATATTATTTCATCCAGTAGCCTAGTTCAACTTCCACCAGAAAACAGTTGAAAATGGCTTTTATGATGTTCTGAGGGATTCGGCGGCTGACATGAGAAAGTTACCGGTGCACCAAGTAGAAAGAGGAGCGCACAGGAGACAACTGTTTCATTGCAGACTGTTATGTTTATATGGGGAAATGGCAGTGCATACATTATTTGAGATATATTTCAAACTCAGACTTCATTTTAAGGACATCTCGGCCAGGGGTGTAGAGACATTTGTTTTAGCACCGGATTGGCAAAACAGTAGAGTCTGTAAACCAGTCTGCCTTGATCTACGAATTCATATCCGGGACTCTCACAGTATCTGCTGCCCACAGCTGTTTTATTAAAGGAAAACCTCCTTCACTTTATGAAATGGCTGCAGCATCAGGATGCAGCGGGACGTGTAACTCCGCCTCTGAGAAGTGCAGCACCAGCGCGTAAAGAGCTGTGCCTTTTTACGCACCGCCTTCACTGTGTTTACCTTCATCAGAACAGCTTAAGAGTGACTGCTACCTGTTAACCACACACACCTCTATACACACACACACACACACACACACACACACACACACACACACACACACACACACACACACACACACACACACACACACACACACACCTCTACACACATCAAACTGCCCGATTATTCCCCCTATTACTCGTTTTATGAAGGAGATGTCCGGTCACCAAGGCGCATGATGTGTGTGTATGTGTGTATGTGCTCTGCTCAGCTCAGCTCTGTGTATGTGTTCGGTGTGTTTGTGTCTGTACGACACCGGCATTTGTTGTTAAATTATCATGAACAGTAATTTACAGTCATCTGGCCAACTCCATACGTGGGTGTTCCCAAAATAAATTAGTTGAATCTTAATCTCAAATGCTGTCGGAGTGCACCGGAACAAACACCACTATCATAATATCTTTTGAAAACAAATGCCAGTGACACACACACACACACACACACACACACACACACACACACACACACACACACACACACACACACACACACACACACACACACACACACACACACACACACACACACACACACACACGTGACCGGACATCTCCTTCTTAATGCGCCTTCTCCTCGTTATCCCAGCATTCACTGGATTATCCTTAAATCATACAAACAAAACCAAAACGTTGATTTATCTGTTTTCCCATTTTGGTTTATAAACGTAATGACGTCGGTTTTTTGGTTTTCTGTTTTTCCGAAAACCCAAAATCTTTATTTATTTTACCTTTATTTAACCAGGATAGGTCTCATTGAGATTAAACATCTCTTTTTCAAGAGAGTCCTGGCCCAAGAATTGTAACAGCACAGTCTCAGACAGTTTTACAGTTACAAACAATTAAAAAACACACAATCACAACACAGTCATACACCAAGTTTAGCCAAAGCATTTACAGACACAGCGGCCTGCTTCGAGGTCAGTTAAATTTGCTTTGAGTGTTTCTAATGAGACCAGCTCTCTGAGTTTCAGCTCAGTTTGAAGCAGGTTCCAAGCTTGAGGGGCAGCGTAACTGAACGCCCTTTTCCCAAGTTCAGTACCGACCTTTGGTACAGTTAAAAGAAAAAAGTTCTCTGAGCAAAGCCGATAGGATCCAGTGCATTTTCTATTTATGTACATCCTTAGATAAAGGGGAAGAGCATCAAGAATAGCCTTATATATATGGATGTGCCAATGTTTCAGTCTACGCGTGGTCAGGGAAAACCATCCAACACGAGTGTATAGATTGCAGTGGTGCGTCAAGGATCTGAGGTTTGTGATGAATCTCAGTGCACCGTGGTAGACGGTGTCCAGCGAGTGAAGGCACTGAGAAGATGCATTCATATAAACCACATCTCCATAATCCAGCACAGACAGGTTGAAGACACTAGTCTCTTTTTGGCCTCATAGGAAAAACAAGACTTGTTTCTAAAGAAAAAAACAAATTTTATTCTTAATTTTTTCAAGAGTTCCACAATGTGTGGTTTAAAAGAGAACGAATTTTCAATTATAATTCCAAGATACTTATACTGCAACACAGATTCAACCTCCGTCCCCTGCAAGGTGGTGATAGGAGGAAGGTTCAACACCTTGGCTTTTGCTTTCGAGAACATCATTAGCTTTGTCTTGGCAGCATTTAAAACAAGTTTCAAATCACACATGTTGGATTGTACAATGTTAAAAGCATTCAGGAGCTGACAAAGAGCCTGCTTCGGGGTGGACGCAGAACAATAAATAACTGTATCATCAGCATAAAAATGCAAATTTGCATTCAAAACATTGTTATTAAGACTGTTAATGTAAATAATAAATAACAATGGTCCTAAAACAGATCCCTGTGGCACACCCTTGGATGCCAGAAGAGATGTTGAAGTTAAGCCTTCTGCCCGCACACACTGTGATCTGCATGAAAGATAATTCTTGAACCAACAGACAGCCTTACCTGAAAGACCGATACTAACAAGTCTTTGTAACAGTAAGGCATGATCCACTGTGTCAAAAGCCTTTGACAAGTCAATAAAAAGTGCTGTGCAATGCTCTCTATTGTCTAAGAAGTAAATAAGATCATCTACTACTTTTAAGGCAGCTGTTGTAGTGCTGTGTTTTTTCCTAAAACCAGATTGAAACTCAGATAAAATACTATTTATTGATAAAAACTCCTTCAGTTGGAAATTGACCAGTGATTCCAGTACTTTATTTAAAACACATAATTTGGAGATGGGTCTGTAGTTGTTTAGGTGAGTGGGGTCACCCCCTTTTAACAGTGGGAGAACAAAAGCAGATTTCCAAATAAGGGGAATTTCGTTTGTCTCCAAGGACAGATTAAAAAGATAAGCCAAGGGCAAAGCTATAAAATCAGCTGCTAACTTGGTTCCAAACTTTTCAGGGCTTTATGCACCTCTGAGACTGTTACTGGAATAAAATTAAATGGTTCACCCTCCCAGATAGCAACGTCAGAGCGATCAGTGGCTCCTTGAGCTATGTTCTGCGAGGTAAACAGAGAACCAGAAGCAATAAAATGTTCATTAAAACTACCAAGCATTTCTGCCTTATCAGAGATTTGAACAGTCCTCCTTCACAATGCAATGTGGAAGCTCTATAACATTTTTGTTTCCAGCTAATGATTTAATAGTTTTCCAGAATTTAAGGGGATTATTTAGGTTGTCTGAAGTTTCAGTTAAGAGATGATCCGCTTTGCCATTTCTGATTTTAACGGTAAATGCATTTCGCAGCTGCCTGAAGAGCAGCCAATGTGACTCAAGACCTGTACTCCTGGCTTTTGACCATGCCACATTGCGCTCGTGTAGTAAATCAGAAAGATCTGATGTGAACCATGCATTGTCTCTGCCTTTTACTCTGTAGTTTCTTAAGGGGGCATGCCTATCAACTATTTTAATAAAACCATCATAAAAAAGGCAATTTCAACATCTGCAATGAGATTGATTTTGTCCCAATCAAATAGAAACAGGTCGTGGAAAAAACCCTGCTCTACAAAATGTTTTATATCACGCTTTATGATGATACGGGGTTTTGTCTTAGGGACTTTTGTATTCCGTACCGTGGCAATGACACAGTGGTCACTGATGTCATTTGCAAATACAGAAGCAGGGGTGTATTTATGAGAAGCATTTGTTAGGATTAGATCAATTAAGGAGGATTTTTCAGGAGATTTCAGATTGGGTCTAGTGGGACTGCCAACAATCTGAAAGAGATTTAAGGAATTGCAGTATGTTTTAACATCATCAGATGCTGGTAGCAGCCAGTTCCAGTTAAGGTCACCCACAATGACAATTTCAGTATAGTTAAGACTGAACAAAAGCTGCATTAAAGATGGTAAAGCGTAGCTGACAGCTGAAGGTGGTCTGTAGCAACCAACAACAGTAATATGGAGCGCTTTTGATACTTCCAAGTCAAGAGCCAAAAGTTCAAATTGTTTTGTCAGTGATTTAGAGAGAATAATTGTTACATGAAACTTCGATTTAACATAGACTGCAACACCTCCACCCTTTTTAGGTTGATCAGTCCTGTACACATTATAGCCGTCAATGCAAATATCCTTGCTTGAAATTGATTTGGTAAGCCAAGTTTCAGATATCACTATTATATCAGCATCGGTTGAATGTGCCCAAATACGAATCATATCCATTTTAGCAATCAAACTGCGCACATTCAAATGGATGAGACCAAGACCAGACCTTGATTTAAAATCTGCAGGGGTGTTAAAATTAACACAAGATTCTGGTCCAGGGTTAGGTTGCACATTTCCTGAAATCAGCAATAAGAGTACAATTAGACACCTATAGACAGGCCTAGGTGGATTTTTTGACGGCTCTCTCTTAGTGTTTAAACCTAACACAAAATCATGAACATGGCTTCAAGAAATAATAAAGTTGTCTTGTAGAGCCATAAGCCTAATCAGAAGGGCCAAGTCCACAGATCCGCACTTGACAGATGCGGGAGAGAGGGAGAGGGGGCTCAACATCGTGCCCAGCGGACTGCAAGAGGAGCACGTTCCCCGGCCTGGTAAAACCGGGGTTGGGAGAAATGGACGGGATTTTCCGGTCCCGTGGGGACTTCCCCCAGTGCTGCTCCAAATTAAAAGGGATAGAACAGCCAAAAGCAGTGACATAATTAAAATCCCGCAAAATGTGGAGAACCCGACCAAATAGCAGACTCTTGAGCTCCACGCCACAGGTCAAGTTAGTGCAGAACAAAATCAGGGTCAATCCCATATAAATCCGTTCCGGGATTTTTCAACCACCCGATCAGCTTGGGACGATGCGTGTCGTGACGTCACATGTAAACAGGAAGCCCGACCCGATGCGTCGCTGGTTTAAAAGTTAAAAAACTTGATGAGTAGGGATCGTAACACAGTCAGATACAGATCAGTGCACAATTAAAAAAGCCAGGAACTTCCCTTTAGGATGAGAAAAATAATTGGACCCATCAAGATCAACGATGTGTAGTCCGGTTGCCGAGTTGAACAGGCTCCAATAGTCCAAGTAGCCGGTATTTCCGCTGGTAAGTCACACTACTACATTTACGATTAGGATTTGAGATGTAGCAGTTGAAAAATTGAAAGTGTCCGCCAAACAATTTAGATGTAATCACTCAATCATACAGACATACGGACACAGAACGAGACGTGCTGCCATCTTGGGAGCCTACTGAGCCTACTAAGTATGAAGTATGAAAAAAACTACACTGGTTCTTTTTTTAAACGTTGTTAATATGTTTTGGATGCATATTGTTCTAGTATTTGTTCAGGCTGTTACATACAATTAGCCTCTGTTGCTACCTGCTGGTGAGTAAATATTAAAATCAGTTAAAATTGACAACCGGTCCGGGATTTTTTTTTTATGTATCTGCCGTTCCTTGGTACAATAAAACTTAGGAACCCCTGCTTTATACAATCAAAACAAACTAGGGATCTTCCACTCTACTGCTGCACAAGGTAGAGCGACGATGTTTCTTCCTCAAGGCATTTTTCTCAGCTTCCATGCAGTGAATTTAAACAAAAAGATAAAAAAGTGGGGATTTATTGACCTCATACCGTGGATCAAACTTAAACATAAACTTCACCTAGTTCTAGCCAAGCCGATTGCCGTAAATGTGTATAACTAGTTAGTATAAAACATCAATGAAATTGTTTTCTTTTAGAAATTGCGAATAACCTAGTTTTGGTATATTGTAGAAAACAGGCTTTGTGGCCATCACACGTTTATAACGTAATGCTATCAAAACAACTAAATTGCGGTCACATGGCTGCACATCACCACCACTAAGCTAAAGGCGGACTCATGTCGGCTTGCTGACATGTTGTACTTAATTTAGTCATTTTCAAGCAACTGTCACTTTTATGACACATAAAAGCTTCTGGCATTCACAAGTGGATTATTTACTGATGTATTTTATGTCATTGAATAAATATCAGCTTGTGTTAACCGTAGACCTTATTTCATGCTTCTAACAACAAGTGCGTTCAAAAACCATTGACTTTGAGACAAGATAACCGGAAGTGTTAGATGGCTAACGGTACGTCTACACTACAGGCATCAAAAAATGCTTTCAACGCTTCGCCCATTCACTTGAATGGGGTGACGTAGGAGATTTTTAATCTTCGCCGAACTGCATTGTGGGGAGCATGGCATGGCTTTGCAAGCATCACAAGCATCTATCGGCATCAAAAGTTGAACATTGTTCAACTTTTGAGGCTTGATGCTTGGCATCAGCCAATCAAATCCCGTTTATGCAATTCCCGCCAGTACAAGCGCTAGCCAATCAAACCGCGTGTATGCTGATACCGCAGGTCTTGACTATTTTCCATATGTCATAAAATGGAGGATAAATTAATCATTGCCGTGGCAAGTGTCCCAGTCCTGTATGACTGTACTCTGTTCACCTACCGGGACCTAAACCGGAGGAACCAGGCATGGCGGGAGGTGGCAGAGACAGTTGGTGAAACTGGTAGATTTTCAACTGTTTGGGGAGTTTATATCCAGTTTACTTCGTTTTAACATTGAATGGACAGCTAGTAATGTAGCATAACATATAATATATATTAATATAATAATAAAATAATAATATATATAATATATATAATATAATAAGTATAAGCATAATATATAACATAACGTATAATACATGCACAGCTATCAAGCATAGACAGTATATTTAGCCAGCATGTAGCATAAAAATAGCATTCATTATTGGAGGAATAATTTAGTAAATTCAAGAAATTAACTTATTTATCAACTTTATTATTTTATTTCATTTTATTAGAGGATGTGTGCAAAAAGAGATGGAAGACTCTGAGGGACAGGTTCCGCAAGGAGAAGAATATGGAGAATGAGGCAAAAAGAAGCGGGGCAGGGTCTGCAGGGGGGTACAAGCCCTGGCGTTTCATGGCAGTGATGGGGTTTTTAAACCCATTCATCATAGACCGTGCGACGTCCAGCAATGTCCCCCGGCAGACCCTGCCTCCATCCACCCTGGTGGCAGAGGAAGAGAGCCAGGTAGAGAGTGAGCCAGCCAGCCAGTCCACCAGCCAGTCCACCAGCCAGTCCACCAGCCAGTCCACCAGCCAGTCCACCAGTCAGCCCGCCAGTCAGCCAGCAGCAGCCAGCCAGGAGGAGAATGCTGAGGTCCGGGGCAAAAAACGGGGGAGGGAGAGGGAGATGTCCTCGTTTGAACGAAGTCTGCTGTCTGCTGTCAGCAATTACCCAGCAATTGCCCAGCCAACCCCACCAGTGGTGGAGGAGGACGAGGACTTGCAGTTTTTTAAGAGCCTCTTGCCCACCATGAGGCTGATGACAAGGGGACAGAGGGCAAGAGTCCGCCTCGGGATACACCAGCTAATTTTTGACGTGGATCAGGACAATTTATAATTTAATAATTTTTTCACACATACTGATCCACATTACATTTTTTTACACTCATCACACACACTTCACTCACAACATTACCAAATAAAACATTAAAGTATGTTATGACTATACTGTTTCTTCACTTGTTCATGTGGTTTGTCAGTTGCAACATACCAGAAGCTTCATGTATGTCGGTATATATAATGTGCTTTCTTCTGTAATTTTTCTTGTGAAAACCTATTGAAATTATGAGTGGTTTATCAGTAAAAACAGGGCTGAAAGAAAAAGGTTGTTAGTCATCTCATAATATAATAATATCAATTCAAGAAACATGTTTATTAGGAATGTTTGATTTTAAAATGGCTCATTTGGAATATTTGCTCTTTAAAGAAAATGGGTAGCTCTTAAAAGAGCTTTTGGTTTGGAGGAGCCATGGTGACCCTACACAACTTTATGCTGCCATGACACTACACCCTCCTCATTCAAATAGGAGCAGAAGGTCTCCCGCAGTTGGATGGATCGGCGTGTGGCGTTGTTTGAGCCCATCCTAGGTGCATCGCGCAGGGTTGGAGCGTCATCACTCGACTCTGCGACTACAGGGACGACAGGTGTGCGTGATGGCCTTTCTATTGTCTTCCTGCGGAGGAAGTTGTGCAACACACAGGTGGCCTTCACACACAACTCTGTTACCTCCGGGCTGGTGTTGATGACACGCCGGAACATTCTCCACTGTGATGCAAGGACGCCAAACGCACATTCAACAGCCAAACTTGCCCGGCTGAGGCGGTGATTGAACAGCCTCCTTTCACGCGTGAGCTGACGTCCAGGGAATGGACGCAGCAGGTTGTCCAGCAGCGGAAAAGCCTCATCCCCAACAAACACATGGGGAAGAAGGCCCAGCCGCTCTGCTCCTGGGATGATGCTGTCAGGTGGTAGCTGCAGACTGCCATCTCGGAGGCCCTCTCCAAAAGCGGAATTTCGCAGGCTCCCACCGTCGCTGCTCCTTCCAAAACCTCCGACATCCACTACCCTGAAGAGGTACTGGGCATCCACGACAGCCAGCAGTACCAAGGAGTGGGAGGACTTGTAGTTGAAGTACAGGGACCCAGAATTTGCCGGAGCCTGGATCACCACGTGCTTCCCATCAATGGCACCAACGCAATTCGGAAAGTGAAAAAAAATGTCATACGCCACACACACACACACACACACACTGACACACACACACACACACACACACACACACACACACACACACACACACACACACACACACACACAGGGGAGCAATACTGTGTTTACCTAGCTATCTTAATTAATGTCATTCATCTGAACTAAATCACAGACTTCCTTCATAATTCATCCATTGTATGCATTCTCTCTCTTTATATACAGAGTCATATTAAATAAGTAGAAATACACAAAATGTACCGTAGGCAGATGGCGAGTCGCTCGGCGGGTCGGATTGACAAACGCATACGGGTGTCTGCCTTTGCAATCAGTGGACCCACTTTTCCGAGCAACTCGTTGAACACGTCTTTGCTCATCCTGAAGTACTGCTGAAACAGTACACCATCCAGGCGGAGCTCTTGGACAAGAACGTGGTATTCCCCCCATTGCAGACGTTTTCTGAGTATCGGATGTACCCAACAGCGACGCACAATACGTGGCCTCCTGCGAGACATTGCATAAACCAACACTACCCTTCCTACAAAACCGGCATCCATTTTGGCAATAGTGGAGAAGAAGAGGGCTTTTTTTTCGCTTTGTATGCCGGGGGCGGGCGGGAGATTCCTGATTGGTTGTTGGTCGCTTTGGGCGAGAGAAATCGCCAAGCTTCAGACACGCCCAGCTTCAAGATTTTTTTATGCCTGTAGTGTAGACGTACCGTAAGACTTCTCCAGGTTTTAGGAATGTCTGCATACTGTACACCATTATACAGTATAGTGTGCAAAAGGATCCACCAATGACTGTCTTTATGTGTAGCAGGATGAAAAAGTAATGTGAATGTTACTAAAATGCTAGCTTTTTTACTTTATTCTTATTAGATATTGACAGTCTATAGACAGACAGGAAAGGTGTGGGAAGGGATTTTAAGACGTGTGTTTAGCCAGTGTTGCACCAGGACACCCTACATGTTAATATGACATGTTAATGGTGATACATGTCACACATTGTTTTTTACTACAGCTCATGTACATGCCAAGGTGACACAGCCTGAGCCGAGTTAGGAGGGTCTCTTGATTTTGGTATTTATTTGTCAGCGTGATTTGTTATAAAACGATATTACTAGCCTCTCTTTTTTTTGTTTTAAGGTTGTAGTCATTCAGTCATTTATATTCAACTCTTTCTCTCTGGATATGGATTTTCTTTGTTCTTATTTAATCTCTGGGGTGTTTAGTGTTTTTCTTTAGTTAGTGAAGCCGTTTTAGACTTTGTGATTAAGGGCCGTGCAAAAATACTTGGTGGGGTGGGAGAGAAACTCCCTTTTGACAAAACACAGCCTTTGCAGACCATTTACATGCACAAAGACCTTTAGAACACACTACCCCAAAAAGCATGCCTCTTTCAAAGTTGATGGTATACATGTTTAATTGCAGTGATCTCAGAAAGAACTTGAAGCTGTTCCTCCTTCCAGTCTAGTTTATATTTACAGTTACGCTGCACCATTACATATTAAACCTCAGCCCTATTGATTTCCATGGAACAAAGACAAGAGTTTTTATTTTTTTCTGTTGTGTTGTTTTGTCAGCTGTATCCTGGGGAAGGATTACAGATGAAGCGCCTTGATGGCTTTAGCTTATTTTCATTCAGCCCACAGCCGGCGGCAGCCCGAGCTCGTTGCTGCAGTAACAGATTATGAAGAAGTGATTTACACATGGATTTCCCAGTTTTAGTAGCTTTGCTTGTAACTCTGCTGCTGGCTAATAGAAGAAACAATGTGTGGCTGCTGCTGCTGTTGGTTGTCCCTGTAGCACTGCACCTGCCACCCAGTGGGATATTAAATATTCCTCCGTGTTCTCTACAACACACAAACCTGCAGGAATACGGGTTCATTTAAAGTGTGACACATGGGTGTGTGTAGTATCTGTACACAATCACTTTATCTTCAGTGATTCCAATGATTCAAGTCTAGTACATTTGTTTATATAGCCTAATAAAAGCAACCACAAATGTGCATTAAGGGACTTTACGATATATTCAGCATTTAGCACTCTGTCCTCTTAGCTGTGATTCCAAAGTAAGAGACTTTAGGGGGGAATGCAATTGGAAGAAAGCTCAGCAAGGGCAACGGAGGAGAGATTCCTCCACCAGGACTGCCAAATATGTAATAAAAAAGAGGATCCTTTGAGTTACCATTGATATCTGGACTCGATCCCATGTACATTTCTAAATATTCCTGGGATATTTATGGCTGGACCAAAGTGGCGGACTGAAATACCAACCCCACGACATTGCCATCCCTAGATCAACATGCTGTGACAAAAAAAAAAAAAAATCTGAATCATAATGAGGACTTCTTTATCCATCCCACAGCGGGGAAATGTAAATTGTGAAATTAATATATTTATTATGTAACTTAAATCAAAACTGAACAACTGAAATAAATGTTTTTTGTTAATAAACAAAAGATGTTCAGTAAAAAATATTATAACAATAACTTCAAATATTTACTTTACCCTCATTCAAACAGGGTTCTTACGGTCATCGAAAACCTGGAAAAGTCATGGAAATTCAAAATGCTAATTACAGGTCCTGGAAAAGTTATGGAAAACAATATTTTTCCCAAAGTTTTGGAAAAGTCATGGAAATGTAACTAAAGTTGCATCAAATATAATTTATATTTCATCTAATCGCCGAAATAGTAATACTATAATGATAATAAATAGTGTATCGTATAATGAAACGTAAAATGGCATTTAACTGACGAGGTGTTTTGCTGGTGAGAGATTTTAGTTGCTTTAGCTGTAGAAGCTAGTAAGCCAACTATTTGATTTGTTTTAGATAGGCACAACATTTTTCAGACCTAATGTTCCTGTTCCATGTTCAAATAAACCATTTTCAGTGGTACCGCTGAGAAAGAATAATGTTTTTGGTCATGGAAAACTAGGGAGAGGTCATGGAAAAGTCATTGAAAATAATGGGGCAAAAAGTGTATGAACCCTGTTTAAAGCTTATATATATGGGGAAAAGGAACATAAATTGTAGTGGGCTGAGGCCAATAAATGGTATCCAATACACCAGGTATATTATAAACAGGCAAATAACAAAATACAAGACCAGTTACAGCAAATCAGCAGCAGATCAAACTACAAAGTGGTCAAATGTAGGTTAAAATGCCTCGCCATGCTGCAAACACACAATGCATTTAAATGTTATGAACCTAATCAACACCACAAGTCTGGTGTCTTATCTCTGGATAAGCAGGACAGGCAACTGTAAGAAAACAGCAAGTGAGTGTGGAGTCTTAGGCCAACTAATACATCTCATAAATTAAACTGCCTACCTGTACCGTCAACCACGACAAAGATCACAGAAGGCCACAGGATAATTAGGGGAGTGGTTGTGTGAGGAGTCAGATATTGAGCTGCATTCACAAACACCGCATTACCAAAGACACATATATATTTTTTAAATGTCAACTATCATGCAAAATGCACTTTCTGATGTCTTTTATACATACATATGTGTCCCCGATGTGTAAGGAGACTCACAAAGTGTCAGAAAATAAAACCCTCTCTCTTTACCTCATCTCTAAAAACGGGGGTACAACAGAGCTGTGTCCGATATGCCTGTCACGATAATAAATGTTGTTGGATGATAAATCCAGAAATTATTGCGATAAACGATAACATTGTCGGCACCGTTGTAAGACCATTTTAGACCACTGACATAATGATAATATATAATAATAATTCAAGTACATCCTTTCAAACATAACTTTTTATTGAACATTCAACATTGCAAATGAAATGTGAAATAATATTCAAATATACACATGATATATAATAAATAAAACAAATACATTTAAAGGTGGGGTAGATAAGTTTGAGGAACCGGCTCGAGATACACTTTTTGTTATATTCCATGGAATGCAATGAATATCTTAAGTGCTTTGACAATAAATCCATACAAAGATGTCATCTCTGGAAGCCGTAGTGCTGTAAAAAGCACGACCAATCGTTTTAGCCGGCCCGGCTAAAATAAATGGATGGCCTACCTGCCTGTCAGCCTTCCATCTGTGCACAAACTTATCTCGTGCCCTCATTGGTCATGTGCGCGTTTATGTGTATTGGAAGAGGGGTTTTGTAAGGAAGTGGCAGATTTGTTCCGGCTGTGTATTTTCAAATTCTAGCGCACTCGAGCTGGTTTCTCCTAAATTACCTACCCCACCTTTAATTATAACAAATTTATTAAAATCACACACAACCAAAACAATCAATGAAATAGACTCAGGCTGGAAAACAGACCTCACTCTCTCAAATATTTATATATGTATATATATATATATATATATATATATATATATATATATATATATATATATATATATGTATATATATATATATATATATATATATACGTTTATAAAACGGACAAGTCAAATCAAGAAATCTGATGGGCCATATCCAAATCTGTATTTCAAAGGTTTCGAGCAAGGAACACCAACATGTTTGCATTGTCGGGCAAATGCATCTTTGATTGCAAACTGTAGGGAAGGTGGGGGCTCTCCATCTCCAGCTGTCGTGTTTGTTCCCGGCTGGAAAACGGAATGGGGTGGTTGTGTTTCAGGTGCAGTTTAAAGTCCATGTAATGTCCAAAATAAATGTTATTCTGTGTTAATAAATCGCTTCATCACTTTCCACTGTTTCATTTGACATATCAACATCAATGATTCTTTCCATAAATACCCCCCAAATAACATGAAATGTGTGCCACTTTCCCGTGTTATTCCGCTCCGGTAGCGAAAAGCTTGCCAGCCATTAACCCAGCTGTGTGACGTCACACGTGGCAAACACCAGCCTCGTCTAGATTGTTTGTTTTGTATCCTTCCGCTATTTTCGCTCAACATATGTGTAACCGGACCTCGCTAAACTTTCTAACAATTCATGATGGGGAAGCGATGTGTAGTTGTGAGCTGTGAATGTTTCCTGATTGCTATAAACATTGATCATGGGTGCTGGAAGATTGTGCACAAAACTCGGGTCAGAATTAAGTTACTACAGGTGTTATGCCAGCTTGAGCTAAATGTCACCAGAGTACAGTGAACTTGCCTAGTGACTGAAATATATAAAAGTTGAAGTGAAATAAGTAAGGCCAAAAATGAATTACGTCTGAATATCTTTATTATTTTTACCACTTTTAATTATTTGTGGGCTCGCACATACCAAAATAGACTAATGTACACTGCAATAAAGATCAAATGATACAAGTGAAAAATTAACAAAAGAACCCTTTTTTATTTATCAAACAGTAAATTAATACAATCTTACAAACTTGTGATTTGGAAAATGTTGTTATATTTACATGTTTCTTTGGAAAAATAATATTGTAAATGATGTACTTTGTAAATTATTTACATCATGTGAAACCATTTTAACCAGTTCAGCTGCATGATTTATGTCAAATTACAGATTTGGCCATTGAAATCCCTGATAGCGGCCTCCCGGTTCAGGGTAAGTCTTCCGTATCTCGGTTACAGCACGCAGCGGGACTCTGATTTTTGGGCCGAGTACACCCCAGCACCAACGTACAAACTGTCGATAAGCTGTAGGCTATATCGATACTTCCTAATGAAAAAAAAGTATACAGATTATAAATATATTTGGAGAAAAATAAAATGTTATGTAGTAGGACTATTATGTAGCAATGGTTACAAATTGGCTTATAACATGATATTTGTATTTTACTTGTACAAAATAAATATGAGGTTATACATGACTGCTTGACAGAATCATAGACCTCTTATATATTTCCTCACATGTGTAGTTGTTTCTTTTCCCAAGCATACATTGAACTTGCATACACAGAAAAAATAAAAGCCAAGCTGTTTTTGACTGCTTGAAAGAGTTTAATGGTATCTTTAAAAGTGTACTATATCTGTAGCGACTAAAAGTATTATATGAAAGCAAAGCTGCAATAGGCAGTTGAGTCAATCAATATTTACTTACTGGTGTAGTGGGCCATCAACTGCTCTGTGTTGTTGTTTGTATTGAAGATACGCTATTTTCAGTGTCCAAACACTGAGACAGCCTTCTCTAAAGCCTGGGTGGCTAATAATGCACCTTGGTTTCTCGTCGGTGTCTTCTATCTGGCAGAGTCCTGCACGGGTCTGATTTTCAAGACCCGCTCCCGCCCCGCACCCGTGACGTGCAGTACCGAACCCGCCCCGCTACCCGCACATATTGCCAATTAGTTCCGCAACCCGACCCGACCCGCCGGCACAAGATCCGCAACCCGACCCGAACCCATATATAAGCAGTGACAACGTGCAATTATTAACACACGCAGTTGCATATTTGGCTCAAAAAGCCTGGGATGTTGTTTATTTTCTCCATCTAGGTTGACACCAAAAGCCTCCCAGACGTTGGATTTCGCTCTTGAAGAAGAGTTATTGAAAATTGTGTATTCTCCGCTAGAGAGCTTCACCTCAGCCATTCAGAATGTGGTGCGCTCAGCAGCAGATAGATGCGCTGCAGAGGTTATGATTATGCTCGGTCCCGCGGAGGAGAGGTCTGAGGATTTAAACATTAAACTAAATTATTATTGTTTAAATATATTTATTATGCAACACCCGCAACCGGACCCGCATCATCTTTGTTTTACCCAGAAGCGAACCCGGAAAAAAGCGTTTGAAAAAATACCACCCGCAAATCACCTTTTTTGCGGGTCACCCGTCGGGTAGGCCCACCCACGGATACCCGACCCGATTCAGGACTCTGCTATCTGGTCAGTAGGTTGCAAACTGTCTATTTGTTCCATCACCTGCCAGATCTCTCTGCAGCATACACATTCATCTGCAGTGGGCATGCTTTCACAGCATTGACATGTAGCCTACACCTGAATATTGTACATAACATTAAAAAAAAAACAATATCTGCCGGACGTGTGAGGAACAGATGACAAATTAAGATCGACATTTAGTGCAGGTCAAATTAAATAAAACTGAATTTACCATTCAGTATTGCTGACTCGAGTCTCGCCGGCTGCGGAATCCGCTTCTCTTTCACAAGTTTCTGCCTCGTTGTTCGATTGCCGGGCAGGAGGCTCGTACTGATAAGGCAAGATGCCTTGAAGTGAAAGGCTAGCTGGTTCACTCTCTACTTCTGTAACTGAATCCAGATAACCCACCGAATCTGAGCTTGAATGATCGCTCTCGCTGTCGCTGTCTGAAGTTGTCGCGTTGCTTGCCATTTGGACTGATTTGATCAGATGGCAATGTTTGCCACGTGTGACGTCACCGCTCGTTCGGGAGTGATCGGGGGCGTACTCGGCAAACTTCGGAACCAACATCGGTTTTTAACGTATATGTCATTTAATTATGACCAAACTTTAAACATTTTTATTTATTTTTATTCTGGTGATATCTAAACTACATGTTAAAAAACACCTGTGTTAGATGCATTACATGGCCTTTAAGGTGTCTCGTATTGCTAGCTTTTGTTGCTACCTTTTTAAAACAAATGCGACACACCGCCCGGCTCATTGAAGTCCGTAGGTTCGCCTTGTTGATTTGGCTTAAATCCAAATAATTCCCACACCGGAGATGTGGTATTAGGTTTTGCAACCACTTCCATTTAACTTCAAAATTCCCCTCGAGAGTAAGTCACACATTGTCTCCTGCTTGTCTCTATATTATTAATTTGGCTGCTACACTGCTGCATGCGAAGTGTCCTGACCTGGCTGTGTGTGAGCCCCGCTCCGCCCCTCACAGCGCACCGGGCTGGCAGCCACAGCCGCCGGGCTAAAATGCTGGTCACATCCTTATGTAAACAAACATGCATGTAAACCGCAATTTATCGAGCTCAGAAAAGTTATAGAGCCCATTTTTATTTATCGAACGATAAGACAATTTATTGATTATCGCGACATGCCTATATGACGTAATATCGGAAATGTGGGCTGGCTTTGCACCCACGGCCCAATCAGAAATGTTCGTGTAGCAGAAACAATGGACAACGTTTTGGAAGTAATATGGTCTTTGTTTACATTAGCAAGCATCGCTAACACTCAGAGCTAACACTGAGAGTATGTGTAAAAAAGCAGGAAATAAATAAAGGAACTCATCTTGTGGTAAACCCGCAAGAGAAAAAGTATTTGAGCTCCATACTGTTTCAGAAATAATCCTTGATGTGGTTTGGAACATGATGGCATTTAATCACGGGAGCATTTAGCTGAGTATCTGACTCTCTCTCTGTGCAGCTCTGCTGCATGTGGCTCCAAATGGGGCGTAGCTACTGACCAAGAATCAGCCCTTTCGTTACAGGGCTGAAATAGAGGGATATGAGGCATGGCTGCAATGGGTGATCTGTTTGGTATTTTGAGCAAAACACTTCATCAGAGATATGTTTTGTATAGATATGGCCCTATACTGCATATGTTTAGCACATTGGCAAACCGTGTCTATCACAACTGGACCTTCTGTAGACACACACATAAAAACAACATTAAATAATCAGTTGCATTCATTTCTTATGGCTCTATCTGCAGCTTTTCCAGAGTCATTTCTTATGATTACATTTTTCCACAGGCTTCAGCTTCAAGAAAACTATTTCCCTCAAAGAAAAAACCAAACATGCCCTGTTGTCGTGAGAGAAAAAGTGCAGAAGGAAACATTGGAACTCAGTGTGCTGCTCTGTGATGCTAGTTCAAGCAGATACTTGGCATCTCATCTTGGGTGCAAGTTCATCAATGTTTGGGCTCAGGTTCTGAGCTGAGGAAACTCTCAGGATTGAGTGAAGGTGTGCGTGCAATATACCGGCGGGCCAGATCTAATAGTAATTAGAAATTACCCTGCGGGCCGAAATTAAATCCACCAAGGGCCTGATTTGGCCCCCGGGCCTTGAGTTTGACACATGTGATCTAGATCCTCTGTCTCGAGCCAGTGAACTAGGCCTTCTAGAGTACCCTGGAACCGAGGGAAACTCTGAAAGAATACGCCCATTGGCTACAAATCAATATTTGATCAAACTGATCAAACTGTCAATACAAACGTACGCTCTCATTCAGTGCAACGGCCAGGGTATTCTATCAAGGATATAGAATACCTTGGTTGAAGGATATTCCAGAGACCCAGAGAAATATCTGATCAACAATACAGATACAATTCTCATTTATTCATTTTATATACATTTTATTTATATAATTAAATCGGTTTTTTTGTTTGTTTTATCTGAGTGTTCCAGGGTATTCTCTGAATACCTTGAAGGCCCTGACAGTTCGCCACTGGTTTAGCATAATAGGTGAGCTTTAACATTGATTTTGGCAGGATCCATACATACAGTAGGCTATAAGGAGAAAAAATATAGAGGCAACAATAATGTACTTGACCCTTTATTTGCTATTGCCAAATATATCTGAGCTCACTGAGGATGACAATGCAGGCCAACCTGTATTCATCAAAGGTGACAGGAGTTTCACATCATTAATCCAAATCTGTAAAGTAACTAAAGGTATTAAATACATGTAGTGGAGTAAAAGTACACGATTTACCTCTGAATAGTAGTAGTGTAGAAGTAGCAAAAAAGGAAATACTCAAGTACCTCCAAATTGTTCTTAAAGGCCCAGTGAAGTGTGCACCTGTGCATGATCTGTTATGCTAATACGTATAGTAATGACCAAAATTGTCCATTGGAACCCATATCAAAAAATGTTGGAATAGCAACAAATTTGACGAGTTTTGAATTTTCCGGGGAAATCTGCAGTCGACCTTCGCCTTCGTGGGCGTGGCTTGCGATCTACTGCGTGACGTCACGAGATGGACGCCGCTGCACTGTTTACATTCACCACCGTTCGTTTTTTCTCTTTTTCAAAGTCGAATTTCTCAACGTTTTTGAGCTAGTATTTTCCTGGAAAGTGTGTCGGAGTCGACTGGAAGTGATTTCCAATCGAGAAAACCTGACAATGGAGGCGACAGTGAAGAAAGAGGGATGAAAAACACAGGGGAAACGATGCATTGCCGCTGGCTGTAGTAATGTCAAGTCTGCCGAAGTGGCGATGTTTCTGTTCCCAAAAGATGAAGGTGAGCCTGGCTGGGGTCATTGTTTCGTAGATTATTTGATTGATCATGATAAATAAAGGCCAGTTGTCGATTCGAGAGAGAGAGAAAGAGAGACTGACAGAGTTACAGGGTTGTTGTTAGCATCTGGTGCTAGCTCGGAGCTAACGGAGATTAGCTGTTTCAACAATAAGGAGAGGGAGAGTGCTCTCCTGTGGGACTGAGAGAGATAACGTCAGCTCAGGGAGGTAAACTGTAGCCTAAGTTATCTCAGTGGGTTTGGTCATCTATGTAAACAAATATTTCCATCTATGTAATATTAGTTGTATAAAATAGGTTAAGAAATCATTCCAATGTTTTTTGATTATTGAAATATATGTTTCATATGAGTGTTGAGAGCTGTATCCATAAATCTCTTAATGTTGCCCTCAAAGTGCACCAAATTGATCACTTTCCTCATCTATCCTGTCCGAAAAGCTGTCCAAATCAATCATTTCTCTCACACTAGTATCACTTTCCAGAGTCTCCGCCATGTTTACAATCGCAACTGGGTACATCTTGTGACGTCACAGCCACTATCGTCTGCAACTTCCGTTAGGCTCAGACGGCAAAATTAATAATTCATTAATTCATTAATTATGAATTATTAAAAATTATTTTAGCCATGAACAGGCACAATGATATGTAAGGAATGAAACTGCCATTTCATTTTGGTGCAAAAACATGCACTTCACTGGGCCTGTACAGTATTTGAGTAAAAGTGATTAGTTACTTAACATCACTGGTCTTCATCAGGTAACATTTATTTATTTTATTAAATGTATTGCTAGAGTTAAATATCAAAGCTTTATATAGTAAAATAATGTCTCAGATGTTCCACCATGGAAGCTGGTTGCATGCTGGGATACTCCTCATGCCCCCAGATCTACCTTAACGAAATGGGTACATCAAGAACACCGGGTAGTTGTATCTTCCATAGAAGAATAGGCAATATGGCCCCTCTTCTATAGAGGGTCTCTGCCACAGGGACTCTCCCCACAGGTGGATCTCATGGGCCGTAATCTGGTCACGCTCTATTAGCCCTCCGTTGGTCTCAATCTGTGTAATCAGGTCATGGTTTGTAAAGTCTGTGTGGTTCTCCCTTAGTGGAATTTGGGATTATGTCTGTAAAGCTCCTGTGGTGGGGATCAGAGGCAAGTAAACGCCTGTGACTTTCTCTTTTCACGGCCCCACTGAACAGCTCAGCCCTGTGTTTACCGGGCCAATAATCTCCAGTGACACACAGGCCAAGACACACAGTCTAACCGCTTCAATTTTTTCTAAATTTCCACCTAAATAGCTCAGGGAACAAATGGTTTGTGATCAGATTCAGCAGCATATTCTGCTTGATGTGATCCCCTTTTTTTCTGATCCCAGACACTTTTCCTCCCCTACAGTTGTGTGAGGATCAAGCTGTGTTTCGTCTCCTTTTACTGACAGAGTCCAAGGTGCTGCCATTGTTTGTATTACATGATCCGCTTGGCTAGACCTTTTTAATTTTACCTAATTTAACACAGCACATCACACCTCAGGATGTGTACTGTTCCAGCACATACGACTCTAGCCAAATCCCTTCTTCCACAAACATCCCCTTTCCCTCCCATTCAATTTGGCAATGCTCGTCTTGGATTATTCTCAGGGAATATATAAGCCATTCAAAATAAAAGATGTATAAATACTTTCATGTTTTTAGCCAACACCAGGAGCTATAAAGACTTAATGTGCGTTCAAAAAAGGATAATTTGAGTTTACTCAAATCAAGTCATTCATAGACGTCGCCACGAGGACGCAGGGCTTATCTCCATGTAGAAGCCAACAATGTTTCATTAGCCATGGCTGGAATCATAGGTACGTCTGGACGCCAACATAAGCCAAACCGTTGGGTTGATACGGGATCATAACATCATCCTGAAACACACACAGCTCAGTGAGAGCTCTGTCTCTTGCAACTCACAAGTCAGCTGAATCGATCTTGTTTACTAAAGTAGTAGTAGTAGTAATTGCAATATACGTGCAAAATACAAGAAATAACCAAATACAGACACCCGTAGGATAAAACCTACAGGGGCCATATTGCCCCTGAATCAGGGCTTTGGAAAGTGTGTCTGGAAGAATCTTTACACGTTTGCTTTCTGAATGGAGATCATATCGATCAGGCTAGGCTAGCTCCTCTGTCCACATTTTCACATACAGTCATAAGCAATGATTTTGGTCTAGTTACTGTGCACATATGGAACTGTAGGGCTCTAGGTGTCACATCACAGAGCCAAAGCTTTATGTTCGACAATGTAAGTAAGTCAGTGAGGACAGGTGGAGATTCTCACTGTCGAATGGCTTTAGCGAGACAGCTTCCTATACATGTTTCCCTCAAGTGAAAACATTTACATTTGTTTATGGTTTTTAATGAAGCGAGTGATGCCAAATTTGCATCTATCCGTGTTTTTGCTTTGACTTTGTAATCTTTGTAACTAGGTAATCGCAAGGGGAAAAAGTTGCTTTACTTTTGGTGTGAATGCATAATTAAATGTGTTTTATTGACGTCAGCTTTAACGATATTTGATACAATATTGTGGTTTTATTTATGTGTCACGTTTTTTAAAGGAGGGTTATATCACGAGGGTCACAATTTTCCCCAGTATGAATCTTATCGGACATGAAAAGGCAACTAGTTATACCGACTGCCTTGCACTTCCTCCTTATATCTAATGTTGCAGCATTGCCTTTAGTGTTGAAGTTTATGCTACATTACACTGACATTCAATACACTTCAACTTGTTTTCTGTTTTCTAATTTTAAACTTCTAGGGATATAAACGTATGTTACAATGACAACCAATTCATTCAGTTATCAAAGACAAATGTTAAATAATTGTACTTTAGATATGTTTTCAATAAATATGGCAGAATAAATGCACACCGTTTTAGAGGAAGTACACATAAAAATGTAATTGCATTTTTTATTCTTGATCTTCTCATAAATCCCAAATGTTGAGTGTTTCCTTTGGACTGCACCATAGAGCTGCAGGAAGCTCTCTACTCTAACAACTAATTTGGAAGAATATGAGATATGATTTTAAAAAAGGTTGCTATGCTGTAGAGTGAGGCTTCATCAGAGACAAATGTGGACTACAGAGTATATCAGACATTAGTGTTTTTCTTGAAGAGCTGCATCTCCGTTAAAGGCTTCATTAAATCTGTTGATTGATGGGCAGCTGCAGCCAGGGAGACGGTGCCTCCATGTTCAGACCCAGCCACTCCTCAGCAGCCTTCTTAATTAACCTGTTAATGAGATGTGGCATTTAAGCTGAGGATAAACGTCTCATGTGAATGTACCTATGTGTGAACACATCACCGTGATAAAGGAGAGGCTGAGACCTACCCAAATACACAAAGAAGGCAATCACCCCCAGCTACATTGTAATGATTGACACAATAAGGAAGAATGTGTGACTGTGTTGTGTGTCCTACCACTCAGGTGTTGACCAGTAGGGTGGACAAACAGCAACTTTAATTTATTTTTGCATGAATTAAGCATTAGGAACCTTATCTTTTGAATATTGTTGTTACCTTTTGAAAAGGGTGGAGACCCCCTACAGCTGAGCTCTGTGTCACGGTAGATGCTGCCCTCTACCACCAGCGGGTCATTTTCGAGTCGGAGCCTTGGATCTTTTGAACAAATCATGAAAGTCTTAAATAGTCAATGAGCTAAGGAGGGTGTGTGCAAAAAAACAAAAAGTGTGGGATCTCTCCTCCACCAGACACACAACACATTACATTTTCAGCTTTAAAGAGCAGAATATTTCTTTAAAGTATACGTCTGGTGATCTTCTATAAACATGTGCTGACTGAAACCAGCAATGATCGATTCTCGCTAAAGGGTTAGGGTTATATTTTTTGGAGTTTTCCCTTTTCAGTAGTGTGTCGTGGTATATAGGTTCTTCTGCATGTAAATGGTCTCCAAAATCCCTGTGTTCCGTCCAGAGGTCTTTTTCTCCCACAGGAGACAAAGACCTCTTCAGTTCAATCAGGAGAGACAGTTTTTTTTATGTAATGACATATATTTATTACCGGGAATACACAGATGCGTGTTTGGCGATTAGACCCCATTTTGCTGGAATATCATTGGGGAGGGGGAAAACCGAACCAATGAAACCCCCCTGGGGTCTAGACACTGGTGGTGGTGGAGGCATGAAGGGACTGATGGATGTCGGTCTGAAGAGGAGTGGTCTAAGCTTGACCCTGGATGTGCTGTAAACTCATGGTTTTGTGCTGGGTGTATGAGGGTCCAATTAATGGGGTTCAGTTTATGTCAGTGTGACTTTAAATCTGGGTGGAGATTCGCAGGGTTTATTGATATATTATAAATAGAGGGGATAAATAAATGAATGTCATTGAGATTGAGGAATCAGGAGAGGCCACTAGTAAGTGTGATTATTATATTGACTGTGATTTAAGTTTATGGGATATGTGTGATCCTAATTGTTGTATTGTTGTTGTCCTTTTTCTTCTAAGGTTAACAACCTATTTGGATTTGATTAAATCATCAAAACTATGAGTTGTTTCCGTCCATCTTGATTTCACCCATACTGTCGGGAGATAGACAGTACACTGGATTTGGAAGAAAGGAAGGTGGAAGGGATGGAGGAGGACTGCGTTGAGTCACCTGAAATGACAGCTGTCAGGAGGGGAGAGAGCAGTTTTAAAGGTTTAGCAATGTACTATGATAGGCTTGTGGGAATAGAGGCAAAGTGATTGGTTTTGCTGGAGTGATGCCCCCGATCACTGATTGAGCAACCCGGTATCACGGCAAGACGTGAACATGTGACGATTTACCGTGCTGGGAGACGTGAATATGTCACGGTTTTGTCCCTTCAAAACGTGACAGTTACACGGTGTTGTTAACCCATGTTAACCAGTGGAGAAATACCCGGAAATACCAAGCAAAGGCTCTACCGCGCCTATTGGTCGGTTTTTATTGTCAAAATTAGATGTTTTTAATTTATTTTTTAATCCTCACACTCGATTTTGCCGATGTTCTTGTGGCCCTAGCTGGTCGACACCTCTTTCAGCAGAAACAAAGGCTACATTCATGTATTACATCGATGTTAATCCCCTTCAAGCGTGACGGTTACACAGTATTGTTAACATGGAGAAATACCCGGAAGTGCCAAGCAAATGGTCTACCGCGCCTATTGGTCGGTTTTTATTGTCAAAATTAGATGTTTTTAATTAATTTTTTAATCGTCACACTCGATTTCGCCGATTTTCTTGTGGCCCTAGCTGGTAGACACCTCTCTTAGCAGAAACAAAGGCTACGATGTTAATCCATTTGTGTTGTTGTGGAAATACTGGACGTGACGTTGTGTGATCGCTTAGCAACTGAACTCCGTGAAAAATAAACACCACTAAGGTTCAAGGGTCAAGGGTTTTTGTTATCAGATGCTAGCTACAGTGTAATTGTGGCATTTCAAATCCTAGATCCCGAGCTCCTCCAACAGTGCAACATAATATAAATAGGACATAATAAGAAAATAAATAAAGATAGATAAAAAATTGTGCAAAATGCACCACTTTTGGTTCAAATGATGAAACCAGTAGATTCATTTATTTATTTATTTTTGTTGCCCCAGCTAAATCGATGTTAATCCATGTATGTGGTTGTGGAATTACTGTACGTTACATTGTGCGGTCGCGTAGTAAGTGAACACCATGCTACCGATTACTATCCGATGACCATGAGCGCACCGGACATCGGCTACAACCTCCTCTCTGTCTGACTTCGCCAAGCAGGTAATGTGCTGCACCGCATGCCTCCAATATTTTAATGTTTATTGCAAGTAAATCAGTTGTAGTTACATATCTTTTTAAAGCACGAGCTAGCTAAACACATATTAGCTTGACTTGACTGGAGATATAGTCAGTGTTGAAAGTGTGCCGGTCCTACCCGGTCCTTAGTACCGGTAAGAGATTTCCAGGCGGTCCGGAGGACCAGGAAGAATTGACAGCTCCACCCGTGGAATTTATACTACGAAGGGCAGATATTTTGGTTTGGATTACTGGTCTGGGGGAAGCTCGCGAGTGTGTGTGTGTGTGTGTGTGTGTGTGTGTGTGTGTGTGTGTGTGTGTGTGTGTGTGTGTGTGTGTGTGTGTGTGTGTGTGTGTGTGTGTGTGTGTGTGTGTGTGTGTGTGTGTGTGTGTGTGTGTGTGTGTGTGTGTGTGTGTGTGTGTGTGTGTGTGTGTGTGTGTGTGTGTGTAGACGTGTGTGTGTATACGTGTGTGTGTTTGTGTATTTTTGCGTTTGTGCGTATTGTGTTTGTTTCCCGGGGAAAACACTAACGAGAAACACCGGCTGCTGTTATGCCTGCTGTGACCTCAAGTTACTCCGTTCTCCGCTTGTAATTATGCCGTGACAAGCTTCTAAATTGTATTTATCATCTGAATTTGCCGAAAAAAGTTTCATATTCTGAAAGCCAAGACTTTGTTTATTTAAAATCAAACAAAACACCCGAACCCCGAAAAACTATTTTTTTACGCAAATCCACGTTTATTTTGAAATGAGCCGTTGCGACTTCCGACTGATTTCGATAGAGCGGGTCACATATTAGCTTTTTCCCACTTGATCAGAACAGCGGGAGGAGAAAAGAATGGAGTGACTGAATAACAGCTAGAAAATTAGGCTACGTGGTAATTAAAGCAAAAATGCAAACGACGATTCTTCAGATGTTTAAGAGAAAGGAGAGAGATGAAGAAACTCAGAATGTGCTTAAAATTTGAAAAACAACGCCCACAGATGACACAGGTGATGATGCTTATTTAGCCCAGAGAATGGACATGAAAATGGCCATGATGAATATAATAAGTTAGCTAACTAGCAAACTGTATATCTCTATATGGGGTGCCCAACCAGTCGATCCCCAGTCGATCTCGAGATGTCTAAAAGTAGAACAACAATATTCTGTTTTATCGTTAATGTCCTACAACAGGGGTGGCCAAACTTTTTGGCTCAGGGGCCACAATGATGTATCAATGTGACAGCCGGGCCGGGGGGCATTGTTTGGTTCCGTCTTGATTCATGTCGGGCTGAGGGTTGTTTTAATCTCATTCTCCCGCGCGCGGGGCGACGTCCACGCGCAGCTGCGACGACCAGGGAGGAAGGGACTTTTCGCGGCCCGCGCGGCGTGTGGACAGTGGGGGATAACATAAATAAAAATTGGATCGTTGTATTTTTAAGGCTTTTTAAGATCAGCGCGGGAACCCTGGCTCATTTATACCAATATTGGACGGGCCGCATTAAACACATCAACGGGCCGCATGTGGCCCGTGGGCCGTAGTTTGGCCACCTCCAGGCTCGGTTCTACGGGGGTGCATAAGGGTCCCAGTTGAATGTTATGCACCCTCACTTGAAAAAGAGAAGGGAGTGAAAAATATTACATATACAATAACAATAATAATAATAATAATAGTAGTAGTAATATGAAGAAGAAGAAGAATATAGTTGAAAATAAAATAAACTGTAATTGTGTTCAAATATTGTGGTCAAATAACTATAGTTAATAACCCCCCCCCCGGCAACGATCGCCGCCGTCTTGGTTCAAAAAAGGTTGGGCACCCTTGCTCTATATAGTCAATGGCTATCTTACTCAGAACACAACATGTACACAGCATACTATTTTAACATTAAATATTTTGCTTTGATATCTTCTATTTTAATCTGCACATTGTGGCATACATTTTATTTTATTAGTATTTTAATTTATGTAACCAATATTCTGAAAATTCAAAGAAAGACAAAGACTTGTACATTTTTGACTGTCTGCTGAATTTAGTTATACATTTTTATTCTAATTTATAACAGTTGAGGCCCAGAGGGAGGAAGAGGAGACTCAGCCAGAAGAAGTGGCAGCAGGTCCCTCAGAAGCCACCATAGGTGATGCTAGCCCTACTGCATACCCTTCTATATGGAAAGAAGAACAATATGAACAGTTCAAACAGAAAAATGAATGGATGTATGCTCACAATGGAAGGCTAGGCTGTACCCCATGCCATGATGTGAAGGATCTGGGTTTCATGGCATCCCGTGGTGTTAATATTGGTATTCAGTGGGCTGATGGAAAGATAATCCCAGCTGGTCAATCAAGGGATGTGCAGCTTTCATCACTGCGCAAAAAAATCTGTGAACACAAGAACTCTGCAGCACATAATGAAGCAGTCAAGATTATTCAGACAGCAAATAAAGATATTCTTCTGAACATGAACGCGAGTAGTCAGGAGTCTGTGTTTGAGTCTACTGCCAAGGTATTCATGACAGCCTATTATGTGGCCAAGAACAACAAGCCTTTCACAGACTTTGAGATTCCGATTGACCTGCAGCATGCAAATTCTGCTGATTTGGGACGTGTTTTGCATAGCAAAACTGTCTGTGTTGACATAATTGAGCATGTGTCATCACAGATGAAAAAGGAACTTCTAAAAAACATAATAGAGACCAAGAGCAAAATCACAGTATTGGCTGATGAGTCAACCAGTGTTGGGCACAAATCAACACTAATTGTCTTCCTGAAGGCTAGTGTTGATGGAGACATGGAGCCCATTGCCTTTCCGTTGGACCTGGTTGAGCTGGATAGTATGTCTGCTGCTCATATCAAGGAACAGATTATGGGTTGCTTGCTTAAAAATGGCTTCACTGTTGAGTTGCTGAGAGAAATCGTCATTGGATTTTGCAGTGATGGGGCCAGTGTCATGCTGGGAGTGAAGTCAGGTGTTGGGAAGTTGCTCCAGGATGACTTCCCAGGCATCATACTATGGCACTGCCTTAATCACAGACTGGAGCTTGTTGTTGACCAGGCACTGGATGTGACAGGGGGAACAAATGACTTCCAAGCATTCATGGACAGCCTATATTCATTATATAGCCAGTCACCAAAAAGATGCGGCAGCTGAGTGAATTTGCTCACAACCTGGACATCGCCCTCAGGAGGATTGGAAAAGTGTTCAGTGTTCGCTGGGTAGCTTCTTCATGGAGGGCAGTCTCTGCAGTTTAGCAGTCTTATCCAGCCTTGGCACAACATTTCCGTGAGGCATCAGAGGATGATACAAGGGACAGCAGAGAGAGGGCCAAATTCAAAGGTCTGCTTTCTAAGTTGTGCTCCATCAACTTCCTGAAAAGTCTTGCACTGATGGCAGATATTCTGATTGAACTTAAGAACTTGTCAGAAATTCTTCAGAACAGGAAGACCACACTCCCAAAGGCCCATGACATCATGACGACGTATGTGAAACACATAGAAAGTTTCAATCGCTACCCAGGACAACATGCAGTTGATGCCAGTCAGGCAGAGGAAGTGATGGAATTCAAGGGAGAGGATTTAAGAGTTGGCAGGTCTCCCATCATTGACTCTGCTCAGTTCATCCGAGCAGTGGCAGACAATATGAAATATTATAGTACCTGCAAGAAATTCAAACCACTTTCACCCCTGGATATAGTGCAGTGGTGAGTCCTACAACCCGGAAGTGAGTTAGCATTTTACAACTATTGGTTCCCTCGTCTCAGAGTCAATGGGATTTCTCCATAGGATTTTGGAAAATAGCTCGAAATAATATCTGTGGAAAACAAACCTGCTTTATAAATGCACCTTTTGTTCAGCTGGATAATCTCCACATATCTACCCTACTTTTATAATTTTACAAATCATAAATCTAATGGCCAGAAGCAAAATGCTAACTTTATGCTATAAACGAACTACAGACCATGGATGTATAATAAGAACCTTTAGAATAATTACCAGTGGCGGAGGGTGGAAAATATTTTTGGTGGGGCTGTTGATATAGTGAGTAAAAAAAAATGTTTAGGGAGAAATGACCCCTTAAATTGGGACTTCTGGTGATGTAATGGCCCCATAAAATCGTGGTTCTAGGGCCAGGAACAACCAGGCTGAGTCGGGCTGAGTATGCTATACTAACTACGGTCAAGCCAGCCTCCACTCGGGAAAACCTAGTCAAGCCAGCCCTCACGTGATATTGCGGTGCGCGAATATCCTATGCATTACGGTAGAGTCAAAACAAATCATCCCTCTGTGTTTAGATGAGAATAAAACTAAAACTGTCCAGTAACAAAAACTCATTTCACTTCAGGGTGATAGCAGGACATCCCATCTAGTCACTCAGAAAAAATCAGGACATTCTGATGTACAGTTTCAAAATAAATACCTTTGAAGTCTCATATATGAGCTATCATCCCTGTTTTTGGATGAGAATAAAACAAAGACTGTCCAGTATCATAGATCCATCTCACTCCAGGGTGATAGCAGGACACCCCATGTCGTCACTCAGAACAAATCAGGACATTCTGATGTACAGTTTCAAAATAAAAGACCTTTGAAGTCTCATATATGAGCTATCATCCCTGTCCCCAAAGGTCTTTTATTTTGAAACTGTACATCAGAATGTGCTGATTTTTTCTGAGTGACTACATGGGGTGTCCTGCTATCACCCTGGAGTGAGATGGATCTATGATACTGGACAGTTTTTGTTTTATTCTCATCTAAAAACAGGGATGATAGCTCATATATGAGACTTCCAAGGTCTTTTATTTTGAAACTGTACATCAGAATGTCCTGATTTTTTCTGAGTGACTAGATGGGATGTCCTGCTATCACCCTGAAGTGAAATTAGTCTTTGATACTGGACAGTTTTTGTTTTATTGTCATCTAAACACAGAGGGAGGATCTTTTTTGACTCTACCGTAATGCATAGGATATTCGCGCACCGCAATATCACGTGAGGGCTGGCTTGACTAGGTTTTTCCGAGTGGAGGCTGGCTTGACCGCAGTCTAAACTAGAGAGAATCGCTGTCAAGGGGGCTACAACTACAACAAGATGAACATATTTGACCGTGATTTAATTGTAATACACGTTTCAAAATGATGCCGAAGTAACAACATACTGATACCGGATAGTAAAAACCATGAATTAAGGCTTTGACAATCTGCAGACAGACGGCAGGCGAAAAACCTTTTAAAATGCGTGTTTTCTAATGGAGATTTGGCTAGGCTAACGTTGTAAATGCTCCGACCGTCCCAACACAACAACGGCCTATACAGACATAAATAAACCAGCGACTGTATTCGCCATGACACAGACAGTATGTGGTTTTTACTAGTGATGGCAGTTTGACACTGAAGCTTCGAACGGAGCTTCAACCCTGGACTTCCTATTCCATAGAAGCAGTGCTTCGAAGCTTGCTTCAAATCACGTGACATGTGACGTCCGAAGCAGCAACTGCTTCAAATCACGTGACATGTGACGTCCGAACCAGCAACTGCTTCATTTCCTGAATGAATCAACTCACTGGTTCGCCGTCCAATCAGGTGATTCAATGCACTGCCTCGTCTCGATTCTGACAGGTGACAGGTTGAAACAGTTTCACATTTGAGCGCTTCAACACTTTATAACCACTCTAAATAATGCGCAATGTGTGGGTTGTTGTCGTAGTTTGCATTGTTGCTGTTGAGTTGTTGTTGGCATTGTATTTTAATTGGATCATTATAGAGCACGCCAGGAAGATAAATAGGTCGTTCTGGCTCGTGAAACACTTCGAAATGTGGAGAAGTTGTGAACAAAAAGACAATCAGTAATATAAAAACACTTCGATGGTCTAAGGAATTGATAGCCCAGTGGATAGAGCCGGCGGCTAGGATGCGGCGATATCCTCCGCGCAGCAGGTTCAAAGCTCGGAATAGTTCAACTTTTAATTGTAATACTTTAATAACTGATAAAAGGCCCTCTCCGCCCAAATAAATGTCAAGCACTCTCGAGTCTCTTCTCAATAACCCAATACACACTATTATCAATCTTTAATTGCAAATAGAACATGATATTCAGTCTTAGTGTGTGTGTGTGTGTGTGTATCGAATATTTTTCAAGGCAAAGATGCGTTAAACCCACTGCAGCCTTGCACTTCGCCAGGAGAGGTCGCTGTAACTGAAGCTTCGAGAAATGAACCTATTTCCGACACAATTGTCCAAGTGGTTCGACGCTTCATTCAAAGCTTCATTTTGCCATCACTAGTTTTTACTTGTTTAACTTTTGTCTAGTTTCTGAACAGATATGAAGAGCTGTGAGCTCTGAGTGCTAAGAGCTAACAGCTGTGTGGTTTTTCTGGGGAGCCCATTGAAGATGACGTCACGGCTCCGCCTACACTGCGTTACTATAGATACTACCCCAGTTCCTCACGAGTCTAAAAAACAACTCACGTCAACGCACGTAAGCAACGTGGGCGCCAACGTGAGCGCTCTCGTGACCAAAATATTTGACGGCGCTGATTGGCTGAAATTATGTTTCTGCGGCACAGTTTACTATTGAGACTTTTGCAACGTGCTGGTTGCTGCTGTTTGGCTCGGGGGCAGCGCCCCGTAATGATAAACTAATGCCAAGGGCAAGGCCAGGCAGGAAACATGTGACTTATCAGTAACTTTAGACATCGTAACACAATTTTAAACAAGATTTTATTATAGATTATAACTTTTTACTGATACCAATTGTATGATATTTACCTTGTTCATTAAAAATAAAAAATATAAAATATATATATTTTTGAAATATATCTTTTTTTAAATATATCTTTTTTTATTTAATATTTTTTAAATATTTTTTTTTGTATGTGGGAAAAGGTGGGGCGGCGCCCCTATGGGCCGGCCGCCACTGATAATTACCTTTAGAAGTACACCAAAACATAACTGCTAACAATGTAAATGCTGTGTTGGAAACAAAGTTAATGTAAGAAAATGTTGAGTTAAATACTTTTGGCACTGTATATACCAGTGACGTGCGGTGAGGTTCATGTTTGGTGAGGCACTGACTCTTTCAGAGTCAGATTTACAAATATTATATTTTGACCTTAATCAAAAATATTCGGTTATTTTCAAAAGCTTTTTTAGTCTGATGCTTCAATTCATTTTAAACAGACCGTTCAACAAAAGGATACCCAAAATCTAAATATTGGATTGTTCTTTCTTTGTAAGATCCCATTTTCATTAAAATTGTGGTCTTACCTTGACTTGAAGATTAAGTCCATGCTCTCCTTCTGGACAACAATCTCTATTAGTTTTTTGTAAAAGTCCTCCTTATCGTCCTGTAGTTTCAAAAGTCTAGTTTGTTGTTTGTGTCTACCGTTTCTACGTAGAATAACAGTAGCAACAAGAACCTGTGGGCTCACGTGCGCCCCCTTTAGTGCGGCAGAGGTTATGGCTGCCTCTCCTGCTGCTTTTTTCATTGCCGTTGTATGATGAGACCAGCTAGCCTAAATATCATATATACGTTAAATAAGTTATTTAGAGACTATGGATGGCGAGGATAAATTTAATAAAGGGATCTACAGACATTACATTGGTGACATACAGTGAGATGGTAACAGGCATGCGCTTAGTGCCCGCGCTCCAGCCAGTTTCTGTGGGGTGACGCATTCTGAGGTGAGGCAGAGCTCATCTGTGCCTCACCTCACCCCACAGTAACTGGCTTGAGCGCGCTCACAAAATAAGTGCCCGCGCTAAATTAGTGCCCGCGCTCCAGCAAGTTACTGTGGGCTTACGAGAGACAGAGCTCGTCCCTGCCTCACTTCTCATCGCTACCCGTAGTTGTAGCGGAGCTCGGCAAATTTGCTGATTTTGACTTTAAAAAGCGATTGGAATCATACATAAATCACACTTATATCATAGATCAGTGGAGACATTTTATTATTATTACTATTTAGTTTTTCTTTAGTTGTTTTTCCGTGGCATTTGAGTATGAAAGGTGAGGCTCTGCCTCCCCTGACTGCACGTCGCTGGTATACAAAGCTTGGAAAAATGCCTATTGTGGCTGTCATACTTGCGTACAGTGGCAACTAATAGTATTGTGAAGAAATGTCATGACAACCATCTACAGACTGTTACTGCACGCTGATTGTTGTGGTCCTATTTAGGACAAAACGTTCAGAGCTGTCCTTGTTCCAGTCCGCCCCTGATTGATTAGTACTTTAACTCGTAAATTACACCCAATGTTAAAGCTTGTCGATGATATGTGAGATTGTAAATTGTCATGCATTCTAAAGTGTTCACTGTATTTTTTTCCTTCAACAGATACCAAACCAAAGCAAGATCAAACAGCACTTTTAAGAGCCTTTTTCAATTTCTTCTCTTCTCCCTCCTCAGAGCTATATTCCCTACATTTCTTCCTGTCTTCTCCCCATTTTTAACATCTTCATCTCTGTCTCTTTACCACTTTCTCTTTTGTATTTATACGCATGCAAACACACACACCTGTGTGTGTTTTGATTTCTAGTTCCTGAAATGGCTGCTAAACAAGGAGAGGAACAGCTAGAAGATGCCATTTTCCTTGCCGATTTACTTTGTAAACAACTGAAGGTACACTTTTTTATTTCAATTGTATTGGTTTTGTGCCTGATGTACTGATTAGGTTGATTGATTATGTGCTTATAATTTTGTAATGCTTGTAAGTGAATAGGAATACACTGGGAATGAAAAGCAGCTTGTTGTGAAAATGCATGACTACTTTATTGAAGGAGGAAGAAGACAGGGCCAGAGCAGCATCTAACAGGAGCAGAATCCGCTGGGTTGCCAAAGATGCTCAGGGGTGTCCTCTAAAAAGGAGGAGCAGAAGTGGGGCAACCTGCCGACGTACTAAAGGTTTGTGCATGTATACAGGTATTCATGATTAACATATCATTTTTGTTTTGGTTGTTCGCAACATGATTGGTACAGCATGTTTCAGCTTAGAGAGGTATTGAACAAATATCTGTTATTCCGTCGTACGTATAAAAATAGGCCATTGTAATAAATAGTTAGAGTTGGTTAGAACTGTTAGAACTCTTTTAACGCATAACATTTGCCTGCGATTGCCTCCTGTTCTCTGTAATTATTATCTGTTACCAATATATCTATTATTACTATTATTATTTTTCAGCCAGAACTGTTGCCATTGACAGTCCAGTGACTGTGGAACCAGCTGGAGCAACCTCTGCAGTACCCCCTCAACTTTTTGGTAGGATGACATTTACTATCATTGAAAGTTAGGAAATGCGTCAACATAACATCAAACGAATACGTGATGCAATATAAGTACGCTTTTGTGATGCTGAACATTTTCTTTTTTGTTTGTTTCCAGAAGATGAGATTCAGCAATTGCAGGAGCTTTTGGTTGATCAACCATCAACCTCTTCCTCATGGTGCCTGCGCCAAAGTGCTGCCCAATTGGAGTGGCAAAAGGCAAGGTCCCATCACTTGGACAGCTTGCTGTCTTCAACTATGGTACCGGAAAGGAGATGCTCACATTGCTCCGCTCCTGCGGTCCTTCGCTGCAGAGAATGCATGCCCCTTGAATGGTTGTGTCATGACTGTGACATTTCTAAACACAGCATACACACCCTTTATTTCAGAGAGTCCTTCAATGAAGGATATTTCAAATGTATTCCCCCAACAATGTCACTAGTCAAGACAAATGACATGTTCACTTTGAGACACCAAGGTATTTCACTGAACACAATTTAGCCCCAAGTGGTTATTTTATAACTTTCCTAATGTGATGGTAGTTTAAGACATATTTTTAACCTCTCTTCACAGATCGTCTTCTGCCCACTGGTAGGCCTTCACACTCGTGTAACCCTGAAGGTGTTACAGAGTCTATAGGCAGGCCTGTCATTTTCGTCTGCATTAATGGTATGATTTCAAGTGTTCTTTTTGTCACCCTAATACAGGTAATGAATGCGATTGTTTTTACTAAACTGTATTTGTTATTAGGGCGTTATGATTTGCATCTCCCCAAGAGGGTGTGCAACACATGCCATTACGAATGGACACCTGATTGGGGAGACCTCATTAGAAGCGGTTACTGGCCAGCTTCTGTGAACGGAGACACGTTATATTCCACGGATGTCTTCAAATCTTTTGAGGACCTGAAGACTGTGGCACCAGGTTTGTCCAGACAGGCCTTTTTACAGATGCTGGAACAGAGGACACAGCATTATGGGAGGGTAAGATGACTTTCACTGAGTATTGCATAAGTAGAGGGTATTGTGAAAGGATGCATTTTATTTTGTGTAGATGAAACATGTTGATTGGAAATATGTTTATGTCAAAATAACTAAATTGAAAAGCTTACAATGTTACTGAAAGTAGTTTAACTAGTGTTACATTAGAGCTAAAAACCTAGCAGTGATAGATGTAGGACATACTGTATAAGATCAAACATATCATAATCCAACTTTTGTTCTTTACTGAAGAACACAATTTGTATGATAAAAAACATTGTGCTCTTCTGTGGGAAAAAATGGGATTATGTATTGTATTGTACTGTAGAAAAAGTAGAGTCATGGTGCATATGACAAAAGCTGAAATAATGCTCCTTCTCTTCCAGCATCTGCCAATCCTAACCTGACCTTCATTTTTCAGGATATCGTTTGTTAGGGATACTCCTAATAACCCCCCTCTTGCCTCCAACCACTGTGAAAGTCTTCCTGTTTCCTCGTATTATTCTGACATGTGTAAGGTAACAATTTTGCTTCTCAAACTTCCAGACAGGAAAAATCCATGGAGATGTTTTCCAAAGGAGCATTCTGGAGTATATGGCCTGCCAGTACGAGTGCCAGAAAATGACGTGTGAGGAACCCTTCTCATGCCCAGCTTGTACTCCCAAAATGTTGGCTGTGTCAGTGGATGGGAATAGGAAACAGTACCGTTTCCGACAGTCACAGAGGTACATCTTTTTTTGTAGGTCAATTGAATTTAAGAAGTAGCCTATCAATGATGATAATAATGAATTGAATATTTATTTTTGAATTTAGGATCGATGAACCACTTTTTTTTCATCATGGAAGACTCGGCTGTCACAGACTTTGTTGACAAAGTCAGAACAAATGTAAAATGTGTAAGCACAACATTTTTTTTCCTATCATTTTTCTAGCCTTTACTTGTTTTGAGAGTGTAACATTAAAATGTCTTTAATTGTAGACCCAAGGAAAAGGTACATGTGGCACCAGCCAGTGGTCAGCTGCTCGAAAGACAGCAAGAAGAGCCAGCAGGCTTGATGAAGAGGGGCTAGAGGTGGCTGTATGTAGACATGGAGTGCTACTGAAAGCTCTCAACATGTTCAGAGGAGAAATATTTGCCAACCCCTTGTTCCTTCAAACGCAGTTTCAAGCTACAAACGTGCATTTTTATTGCACAGATATTGCTTGTAAATACTGGCCCTACCTCGAGAAAGTGGCAAAGACAATGCCAGAACTGCGACCTTTGCTGACCATGCAACCGTTTCTCTCGGTCATGCATGCCAAGGCCCATTCCACAAGGTGTGAGGTAGGCCCACTCTTATATTATTGTGATTGTAAGAATGTTTTGTAATTAATCTATGACATATAATATATGTGTATTTGTTAGATTGTGTGGAGTGGGAGAAATTTGGAGGGTGCTGGTTCGACGACCGGGGAAGAAGTGGAGATGGTGAACAGCTTTCTATCACGTTGTGCCATCACAACTAAGTACATGACAAAATCAGGTATGTCCTCTTGTCATTAGACCAACATAATTCTGTATTGAAGTTATTATCCATCTCTTACTTTACTTTATCTTTGTCTTTGATGTAGTCTGTTTCAACAGTACTAGAGTTTTTATGAGTTGATTTCCAAATACCCAAGTTATATTATCTGCTTGTCAATTTTACTTTTAAAAACAGCTCGTAATGACATGTTGACTGTCCATGCAATGGGATGGAACAGACGGAAGCAGGAAAACCTTCATGTCGTGTTGGCCAAGAGATCAAGGTAATTGGCCATGTAAGCATAGGCATGACAAGATTAGATTTGTAAGACTAATGTGCAAACCTGTCACAAACAAATAATTGTCCAAGCTGGTAAAGTGTTGGATACTGAGTGCTTGCGCATGTCTGGAAAAGTTTGAATGATTAATTACTGTTTTCAAGACATGAAAAGTTATGGAAAGTTGGGTGAAAATCTTGAAAATACATCTCTATCGGCAACATCTTTTTTACAACAGACAGTCACAATGTTGGAGGGTGAGACTCAAAAAATGAAGGACACCTGCGAAGAGCTTGGATGCCCTGAGGACAAAGTCCAACAATGGGTTAATGATGTTAGAGACTGGGCAACAAACGGTATGCTGTTTCCTAACTTGATAATATAACATTGTTATTTAACGTATAGTATTAACACCTATGTTTTCTTTGTCCTCAAACTGTGTTTCTTGTTATTTACCCAAGACAACACATCAGGCGACAATCAGTCTCTCCAGATGTCCATTGAGCAGCTATTTCTAGGGCTGTGCCAAAAGAAAGCTTGCCTCTATAGACAGAACTGGTAAGTTATTATTATTCAGTTGCAGTCATGTAATTAAAAAATTCCATTGAACATTGTTTTTGTAATCTTTTTCACAATTACGTCATATAGACAGCAATAAGATTCGGCAGTTGCGTCGCAAAAGGTTAAGGGAGGAAAAGACCAAACTCTTAGCGGCAATACGCCAGTACAACACCGGACAGCCTCCTGAAGGAGAAATCCAGGAAGAAGAGGTGGAGAGAAGACTGTCTGCAGAACAGCAAACAACAGACAGACTAATATAGCCATGGGAAGTGCAAAGTGATGGTAAGAGCTTCTCTTGTTTGTGTTTATATAATATGTTTATTTTCTGGCACTAAGCAAGACCTATAACACCAGCTTCCCAGTCAATGGACTATGACCGGTCACTTATCCTACTGGTGCATGTCTTGGTCGGTAATGGTATGCTTGCTGTTCCTCTCTCTTCAGAATCGGTGTCCATTTTGGCCCAAAAAAAAGTCTTTGATGCCTACATGGGCAAAAGGAGACTTGTGGAGGAGAGGGCCATAATTGTGAGGGAGATGAGGCAGCACTGCCTTTATCTGAGAAGTCAGGCTGACAAGATCAGGATGCAGATGCAACATGTGTCATGTGGAGGACATAGTGGTAAATTCCATGATGCCATAACCAAATACTACTTAACATCCACAGTGTGTACTAGTAACACAAATGAGATGCCTTTTCACTATTCTATTCTCTATGTTCTGCCCTAGACATGACTCAAGAAGCACATCCAGCATCTTTCTTCGGCCTACAGCCTGGCAATCGGACCAAATGCCCCTACATGGCCTGATGACTCTGTGGAGAACCATGACCAAGACAGTGACATCAGTGATGACAGTGAGGAAGACCCTACCCCCACCTTGAGGAAATGACGCTGGGGCACAGCGCCTCTCTCCCCCACCCTACCCCCTCCTTGAGGAAAGGACGCTGGGGTACAGTGCCTCTCTCCCCCACCCTACCCTGAAGGACACTAGGGTGTACAGCAGGGGTGGCCAACCAGTTAGAGGTTGAGAGCCAATAATTTCCCTGTGTTACTGCAAAGAGCCACATCATACAGATAGGCACACATGCTGGGTGTATGTCCCCCCACCTCTCTCTCTCCTTTCTGTGTGCTCCCTCAGTCTCTTCCTCTATGTGCCACTCTCTCTCACACATAGAACATGAACATCTAAACATTTACAATAATTGACCCACACACTCAGACACACCCTCCCTCACACAGACACACATACCTCTGCTCAGTCAGAATTATTGTTCATGTCACACACCATGATATTGACTGAAATGTACTTAACCTCTCCTACCAGTATTAAGACCAGACTCAGAGGCCAGTTATCGTCAACCAATAACATTGTGTGCACTCTCACACACAACTTCTCACTTCAAATAATGTGAAAAAAAGTTGTTATCTTACTATGCATGTTGCTTCTTTGAACTAAGTGAACATTCTGGAATGAATTGCCTTGAACAATCCTTAAAAATGTGGCTTGTGAGGATATGTAAACGTTTGTATTTAAAACAAACCCATGACTAAGGTTGGTTCAAACATTGCTATGTATTGTATTTTAGTTAATTCTCCTCACATGATAACTATCTCAACCTTTACCTAACCCTCTGACTGACAGAAGCTTTGCTGACAGAGATGCACTTTCTCAATTTTTTTATTTCTTTACCACAATTCACCTATTCGGGAGTCCTGTGTCAGCAACCAGCTTTCCGTGAGCAGGCCCTCTCTCACACTCACACACACACACATACCTACCTACAACTACAAAGTGTTGCCGTTTAGTGTTGAAAACATTATATTGAGTTATTAAGGTTTTATATGAGTTATTATCTTCAGAAGCAGAACTCTCCCTTCATTGTCACATTGCGAGTGCAGTAAAGCCTGCCTCCGGTGCTGCAGGATCTGCATTCTGATTGGCTAAATCACTTCTGTGTTGAAAACTCTGTAACGATTGCCCTGGAACTTGTGTGTTGTTTACCCTTTGTGAACTGGGATACATATGCGCAAAAAAACACACAAAATAAAAATTCTATATGAATTGAAGTTCACAAACCATGGTTTACGTGTCAACTCACTAATTTCTTTGTTGATGTTCACATATCTGTTATCTGATTAAATAAATGCTATTTTAGCCCACTTCCTTCCAACTGGACAGATGTTATCCAATACCCATAGTCCGACAGGTATTCACCTGGCTTTCTTAAAGTAAAACAGGTACACAAGTTAACAAAATACTACATTTATTGTCATGTTTCTCACACTATGAATGTACCATTACAACAGCATTCGTCTACATATAAGAGGCAATGTAAGCTGTGTCCAAGTTCTGACACCCATGTGCAACATCTCAACTGGCTCATATCTTGTCTTATTAATGTTTCTCATAACTAATTTTTATTAAAATAAACTCATTTTCCATCAACCAGCCTGTCACAGGAGTCTCAATGTTCGTCACACCCTCTGAATGTACCATTACAACAGCATTCAGCTACATATAAGAAAACATACAAGTGTGTCCAAGTTCCGACACCCTGTGCAACACCTCAACTGGCTCATATCAGAATCAGAAATCCTTTATTAGTCCCACAGCGGGGACATTTTCGCTTGTTACAGCTAAAGTGGCATAGCAGCTAAACAAAATGCATACCACAGAATCAGCTAACATATTAATTATATTATATATAATCATATTTAAAAACATTTTAGAAGGCCTCACGAAATACTTTAATGTAAATTAAAATGTGAAGGAATGTGTGTAATGTGGTGATTGCTATGGGTGATTGACATTATTCACCCACGGATCTATGGGTTGTGGTATTGTTCCGCATGGACATTTTAGTTAACCGGACTTCCTGTTGATGTGAAATCCGAAAACATTTTATAAAAATAAAATAATACTTTATTCCGAGTGTGCTTGCTTTTCTCTTTGAAAGTCATCACATAACGGCATTGTAATACACGGTTCGGCTGCATTAAATATTACATATCTGCCGTAGTTCTCTATATATAGAGCCCTGATGAGAAGACTTCTAGACAAACAGGAAGAACTGCCGCCAAAACTGCCCCAGTATCAATACTAATTCAGCTGACTTTTATATTTGATCCAATTGGTAGAAAGGCTGTATTTACACCATAAAGGTGCACAGCTGATAGAAAGGGACACCTAGTGGTTAAATCACGTTATTGAATTTTATTATTTTTATTATTAGATATTAATAGGAGACACAGTCAGACACACTAATAAAGCTTTATTTAAACATTAAAGAATACTTTAGGTTAAGGTCTTCTTTTGAATAAGAAAAAAGCTTTGGGGGTAGGCTATACAGATAAATATTAAGCCTGACTAAGTACTAATATATTGCTTTCCTGCAAGTTAACTACTGTATGTGTAAGCACTTATTTTAACTGATATTATACATATGTATTATACTCTTATAAGATGTATGTAGATAGTATAAGAAATATGCAGAATATGACAGTTTAATGGTTTTTCATCTCCGGCCTTGTCAGGTATTGAACAATCAATAAATAAAGAACACAGAATTATTAAATATAAAACACAGAATTTGTGTGATTATACTAAATCGTTTACAAATAAACACCACTGCATATTTACAAATGTTACACATGCTGCTGTAACGAAAAAATGTCCAACTTGGGATCAATAAAGTATATCTTATCTTAAGATGATCGATGGCTACTGCCATATTTACAAAATTTGCCTCTGAACCTTGACAAGTGCATGTTTCAGGCTTATCAATTAACAACAGGAGGGGTCACAGACATAAGACCAGCTGTTAAATAAAGCTCTTCTGACCTTAGCTGGCATGAGGGTATATATATTAATGCTGCCCATTATGGGCACAAGCAATTTTCACCCATTTATTAATTATATATTTTACATTTGAGTGTTCCTATCCCCTAAACCTCCAGGGATGTACACAGTTTTAATACTGGCAACTTCTTATTATGTTCTTAAAACGTCTTTTAAAACTACAATTCCCAGTCGAGACGTGCCGTAGAACATGTTGCGAACATGGTTGCGAAACACACAATAGCCAGCATGTGTAGTTCTGGGGACGGGTTGGGGGAGGGGGGTGGTGGACCCATCCGAATCCAGTTTTGAATAGTCTGCCGTGGTTCCATCCCATTTCAAAGTGCTGCCTGTTCGACGCTCGGCGTAACCCACGGCGCACTGCCACTCAAACATCCAATCACAGAGCTTGAGGACTCGTCACGGGGTTTGTCAAACATAGCGGAGAGAATACTTCTGTGTTTATGTGTTTGTGTGTGCCAGGTGTGATTCACATGGGGGGATGGGCACATAAGGGGGGGAAACACATCTAGTGTATGTATGTGTGTGCGTGTTTGTGTGTGTGTGTGTGTTATATCTGATCCGGATGGTTACTAATTCCATTTCTTTATGGCGGTCATTGGTGTTAAAAAGTTGACTAAATCATCAAAAATGCAATGAAAGTGCTGATCAGCAATTGTATATGTTCAAATGTCTACTGTGAAGGAGATCATAAACCTTAATACAATCGAATGTAAAACCAAAAAGTTTTGATTGATGAAAGTAGTAAATCGGTCAGATTTGACCCGAACACTGACCGCATTTTGTGTTGACTCAGTTGGAGTTTTGTCAGCTAGGAAGTCAAACTGTTTTGTTGTTATATGTAGGTGTGTATTTCAGATCTACATTTTTGTCCTTTTGGTACAAAGAGCATGTGTTGCGGTCATGTTGCCATTAAGAACAAACTGGAACAGAAATTCTCATGTTGTCAGATTGGTTTATCAAGGACAAGGGAATATCGTTTTACCTCCTTAATCTCAGTAAGGTGCACACTTATGGGATACAACTAGGTGAAAAAATTACATTGCCTATTCCTAGATCTAGTGCCACTAAAGTCCCGTTCAATCTGTAGACCATTCGGGTCAATATAAATGCAATTAATGCAAAGCTCCTTTACCCTTGACTCGGCTCTCCTGTGTCTGCACACCCTGTCCATTCTGGTGCTGTAACCAAACTACATGTAACTTTCCTGACAGCAGCCGAGATGTTGCAGCCCCAGCAGACCAGAGCATAAAAGATTGCTTATGCCATCACAGAGTCATGGAAGGTCTGAAGTAGTGCCCCCTGCACTCCAAAATACCTGTCTCCTCAACAGATACAGTCTGCTCTGTCTCTTCTGGTAGATAGCAGCAGTGATCCGACCAGTCCAGTTTATTGTTCAGATTAACACAAAGGTACTTGTTAGATTTCACAATCTCAATCCCTAAATATTTATAATATTATTTCATGGGTTATATCTATTTGAAATGTGGTGTAGTAGTGTCTCAGTACACAATATTGAAGCCTTTGACTCCATGTTGCAAAAAGGGAAATGTTTTAATAAAACAAATCGGTATTTTCACACACACACAAACACACACACACCCCCCCCACCCACACCCATCCACACACACACACACACACACACACACACACACACACACACACACACACACACACACACACACACACACACACACACACACACACACACACACACACACACACACACACACACATGCGCACACACACACACACACACACACACACACACACACACACACACACACACACACACACACACACACACACACACACACACACACTCAAATGACACTGAATTGACTGGCAGGCTCCCAGGTGTCTTCCCATTTTCTCCCACTGAAAAACACAATGAATAAAAACAACCATAAGATCATTGCATGTGCCACAAGATAATTTCATATGCATTAGTTATCATAAAACAACAAATTACTTAGGGTCAGTTTTGTAGAAGCCTGATAGTAAACTAGTTATGAAGTAATACATTTATTTATAACGCACAGTCTAAAAAAAAGCTAACCAAAGAGCTGTGTTCTCACCATGATGCGCAAGGCAGCCTGCAGACCATTACCTCCTCTCTTCCCTACACACGGGCACACAAACAGACAAAAACAAGTGTTAGCCATATCAGCGACTACGGGTAAATGCATTGCTGCTTCATGCTCTGTCAGTTTCAACATCTTATCTTCTCTACCCTTCTGTCTTTTATTCCGTTGTAGTTGAATATCTGCTGCCTTGAGCATTTTCTGCAGCCTGAAATGGTGCAAATAAGAAGTTATAAACAAATGAAGAAAAGGTTTGGACATCCTCCACACAAATATTTGATTAATGACTTTCATATAGGAAGAGAACATTAGCTAATCTGCAATGTGGCCTATTTGTGTCCAACTTCCTTTTTGTTTTATTTCATGAAACATAATTTCTAATCACCTTATAAATAAAGACAAGTCATTGAGCAAACTTTTATGTTTTTTTATGGTTATTAAAAAGAGAGGGATTATGGAAACCTGGATCTGATATCTTGTGTGCAAAAGGACTTGCGCGTGAATGGGAGAATACAGCTATTTATTTGTTCAGTAGGATGTACCACAAAAACAAAACATACCCTTATTCTTCTTCTTCATCCCTTCACCTGTGGTACTGCTACACCCATTTGCTACAGAGGTAGCAAGTCTTGGAGAGGAGGAGCGCTCTGTGGGCAAACCTGTGACAGATGTAAGAAAGTTAAATGAGTGACGGTAGAGACTGGGGCATAGATAGCATCACAACCTCTGTGGGCTATAGATGATTTTTGCCCTTCATGTTCCTGATCTACTGACTTCAAATATGGATTATGTCAAAGTGTATTATGTAACTTAAATAACTTTCATAATATTTTTTGTTAGCGTCCATCTGTGACTTTATGACAAATCACACCCTATTTATGGAAAGACGGTTTCCCTAAGATATCTGTGAATTGTGTTGTATTTGTTTTTCTGCTGTATATGTAAAATGACCTTTGGTTCCTTGAAAGGTGCATTTAAATGACAAGTGCTATTATTATAAACCATGATGCCAGAGGGCAAATAACACTCAACACTCATTATTTAAAATGTAATGAATCACACAAACAAAACACTAACCCTTCTTCCTCTTCCCTGGCTGGGACGCAGCCGATGGTGAAGGGAGTGAATAGGTGCTTGCAGCTGGGACAGGGATGAGTGTCAGGGTGTACATCTCCTCGGATAGGTTTCTTACATAGAAGTAGAAAGAGTAGAATTGATGTACGCCACCTTCTTCAATGTACAGAACCTCCTATTTTACTGAAATTTGCGATGAACTATGCTGTGCTACTTACCAGATGACTTGGTGGGGGTGTCTGCGGTGGCAATGGCGACTTCTGAAAAAACAAAGGTTACAATTTGTAAAACATACAAGTTGCTGTTAAAAGTGACAATGACCTTGAAGCTTACAAAAATAACACAAGTTTATATTGCATCAAGTACAACCACTCAATGCATCATGCAAACATAATTTTACCAGAGAAAAAAAAAACATTGGTCTCTAAACCCACCAATAGGAATGTCCTCATAAGTGCTAATAAAAGTAATGACATTAAGTTCTTATGCATTATTTGTCTCATTAGGCAGTTCAACAAATGTCATTTTGAATGGTCAGCTCCTGGCTGTTTATAAAATCCTAATATAACGAATATAGTCAGAAAACAATATGTGGCTGGCGAGTTTTCCGCAGGAGGCTGTGGGGTTTCGGAGGCTGCTGCAGGCTCTGTATGACTCCAACCTAGATTAAAGAAAATAAGCTTTGGATAGCATCAACAACATCATGTAATTCACTAGTTCTCCCATTTGTATGCTTGATTTAAGGAAGAGGTGTAAGTTAATTGCTGTCAATGGACATTATTGGTTAATTCTACAAAAATGTAAGTTACAGTACTACCTACTTAATAATTTCTTTATTCACTTTAACAGATAACAATACGTTTCACAACAAATTCAAATAACACCTCCATCCTTCGGAGGCAGGTGGAGGCATTGCTGCTGACATTGCACCTTGGCATCATTACTTCGCAGGTCCAGTCCTTCTTTATTCCAGGCCGGGCTAGGAACAAGACGCCTCTGGCTCCAAGGGCCTGAAATGTTTCCAGCTTCCAACAAGCCAAAATATACATTATTTCAGAACAATTATACCCTGGTTATTTACAAAGGCAAAACCAGTTGTTAAAAAATAAATCACATACACTGCTTGCACAAATATTCAACCCTATGCAATAACAAAGACATTTTTTTGTATGCATGCATTAACAGTCTTAAGACTGTTGCGATCAGCAAGTAGAAGCTTTGAACATTATTCTGCATTGCATTTCTCATTTCTCTTGGCGGAATTTACACTGTATATATCATCTAGGTTTTTGGAGCAGCACTGTGGTTTATGAACAGTGCCATAGATTCTAAGTGGGATTAAGTTTAGAGCCATTCTACAACATAAACGTTGCAATTTTTGATCACCTGCAGTATTTTTTCTTGTGCGTGGGGTAATTGTACTACTAGAAGGTGAGTATTCACTTGGATTCCTTACAAGTATACTAGATGTTCTGCTGTTGGGCACAGGCTCAATCACAGTGTTGAGATAATATCTCTATCTCTAAAGTACACTGTGGAGTATTTATAGGGGTTCTGTAAGATATAATTGATTATGGTATTCATAATTAGGTTTCCATGAATGTGTATAATCACCTATAACTATTTTTTGTTGTGATTAGCTTAGAATAAGCCCTTCATATATACATAGCGAGCCGTTCTATTTCACTCTCTTCTCTTTGCCGTGTTACTACAGTACTTCAATCGGAAGAAAAAAAACACTGGCTCTAGAGAAGGCCTTTCATGTTGTTATGGCAATGGATGGCCACTGTAGGTTTTTGTACAGGCTTATAAAGGGAGAGGTACTCAGTTGGTTGCAATTTAGAAACCTCACTATTACACAGTGTACCTTTCAATTACATTGAATCAAATTCAGCGATGATTCGCCAAAGTTAAATAAACATAACTTATCCCTGTGTCTACAGTAGTTGTATTGACAGGGAGCAGACACACTGATGAAATGTCTATTTCGAATGTATGTTGAATTGGATAAATGATTAAATAGTGCAAATGTATTTAGCTGTGACACAGTGCTTTAAAACTTGAATGTACATATAGTCACATTTTTTGGGGGCACACAGTTCATGCAGGTCATGAAATTTGCATAATGTGCACCAGCTCAAAGCCCATTTCTACCTAGGGCTTTGAGCAGCAGATTTGTATTACGTAATTATGATCAGATATGGTCAGATATTACATTTCTGTATCAAATGTAAATATTTTTTCCAAATCCAGAATGAACAAGTACAGGGCTGTTATTAATTATGCATGCAGGCCAACAAAAAAAAAAGTCCATCACATACCACCAATGCAGCTTGATCCCTCAGGTGGGATGAAGTTTTATTCTTTTTTTGTGCCTGGACCCAGGTGTTTGCTTTCGTATCAAACTTGTCCATTCGTTTGCTAAGGCGCAGTTTACGGGGCTGCACCGCCTTGCAGAATTTGCAAGTTTTGAGCATTGCCTCGAAGTGGAACCTGGTCCTGGCATTCTTTTGGAGATAAAGACAAATAAAAGACAAGGTAATTTAAAACTGGGTTTCAAATTCAGAATGCAATCAAATACAAATATTGACTTATTTTCCTTTGTCTAGTCCGTGACTGTAAGTCCCTCCCCAAGCTACAACAAAAACTGTATCCTGTTTAGAATAGAATAAAAACACTTGCATTTTTATTTAATTTGAGTAAATTAATTTAGTATAAATGCAATAATGGCCCCTCACTTAGTTTTAGTACAATTTCAAAGCAAAGCTAAAATTCAGCGGTAAAATATTATTTCATCGAAACGTAAGGCTACACAACTTCTACTATCTTACAAGCTTGACCATGACATTGCACTGTAAAAGCACTATCTTGAATTTGACGAAAATATATGATAATGTTAATCTGTTGAAATCCTACATATAAAATTGTTTTTATAATATAATCTAGAATTATAGCAGTACTACAGTATAATACACTGCAACGTCGTCTACTGTGTTACCAGCTCGAATAAGACCATTTTTAATTTCCCTGTAAGTTTTGCATAACAAAGACATAAATATATGACACTGTTAGTCGATTGTAATGCTATATATAAATCGTGAAAAGTTTAAGTTCTTACCTGTGGGCACAACTACCTGTGTGTGTGTGTGTGTGTGTGTGTGTGTATGTGTGTGTGTGTGTGTGTGTGTGTGTGTGTGTGTGTGTGTGTGTGTGTGTGTGTGTGTGTGTGTTTGTGTGTGTGTGTGTGTGTGTGTGTGTGTGTGTCGCCTGTCACGATAATTAATTTTGTTGGACGATACATTTTTATGGAAATTATTGCGATAAACGATAATATTGTCGGCGCCGTTTTAAGACCATTTTAGACATAATGATAATATATAATAATAATTCAAGTACATCCTTTCAAACATAACTTTTTATTTAACATTCAACATTGCAAATGAAATGTGAAATAATATTAAAATATATAAATTATATATAATAAATAAAACAAATTAATTAAATTATAATAAATTAATTAAATCACACACAACCAAAACAATCAATTAAATAGAGTCAGGCTGGAAAACAGAGCTCTCTCTCTCTATATATAAATAAATAAATATGAGCACACATTATCTCACAAGCAAAAAAAACCTCCTTAAAACAACAGTCAGGTGTACAGTCCACTGTCAAACACCCGGATGCCTCAACAGGCCATATCCAATCTGTTTTTCTAAGTTTTCGAGCAAGGAACACCAACATGTTTGCATTGTCGGGCGGGGGCTCTCCATCTCCAGCTGCCGTGTTTGCTCCCAGCTGGGAAAACGGAATGGGGTGGTTGTGTTTTAGGTGGTTTAAAATGCGTGGTATTGCCTGCTTTTGTCGCTACCTTTTTTAAACCAATGCGACACACCGCCCGGCTCATTCAAGTCCGTAGGTTCGCCTCGTTGATTTGGTTTGAATCCAAAATACTGCCACACCGGAGAATCGAGATGTGTAGTTAGGTTTTGTAACCAATTCCATTTCACTTTAAATTCCCCGCGAGTAAGTCACACATTGTCTCCCGCTTGTCGCTATATTATTAATTTGGCTGCTACGCTGCTGCGCGTGCACGCGGAGTGTCCTGACCTGGCTGTGCGTCAGCCCCGCCCATCACAGCGCGCCTGGCAACCACAGCGCTCCAGGCTAAAATGCTGGTCATATCTTTATGTAAACGGCAATTTATCGAGCTCAGAAAAGTTATCGAGTCCATTTTTATTTATCGTACGATAAGTCAATTTATCGATTATCGCGACAGGCCTATGTGTGTGTGTGTGTGTGTGTGTGTGTGTGTGTGTGTGTGTGTGTGTGTGTGTGTGTGTGTGTGTGTGTGTGTGTGCGCGCGCGCGCGCGCGTATAAATACAAAAGAGAAAGTGGTAAAGAGATAGAGATGAACATGTTAAAAATGGGGAGAAGACAGGAAGAAATGTAGGGAATATAGCTCTGAGGAGGGAGAAGAGAAGAAATTGAAAAAGGCTCTTAAAAGTGCTGTTTGATTTTGCTTTGGTTTGGTATCTGTTGAAGGAAAAAAATACAGTGAACACTTTAGAATGCATGACAATTTACAATCTCACATATCATCAACAAGCTTTAACATTGGGTGTAATTTATGAGTTAAAGCACTAATCAATCAGGGGCGGACTGGAACAAGGACAGCTCTGAACGTTTTGTCCTAAATAGGACCACAACAATCAGCGTGCAGTAACAGTCTGTAGATGGTTGACATGACATTTCTTCACAATACTATTAGTTAGCACTGTATGCAAGTATGACAGCCACAATAGGCATTTTTCCAAGCTTTGTATATACAGTGCCAAAAGTATTTAACTCAACATTTTCTTACATTAACTTTGTTTCCAACACAGCATTTACATTGTTAGCAGTTATGTTTTGGTGTACTTCTTAAGGTAATTATTCTAAAGGTTCTGATTATACATCCATGGTCTGTAGTTCGTTTATAGCATAACGTTAGCATTTTGCTTCTGGCCATTAGATTTATGATTAGAAAATTATAAAAGTAGGGTAGATATGTGTTCACGGTGTTCACTTACTACGCGACCGCACAATGTAACGTACAGTAATTCCACAACCACATAAATGGATTAATATCGATTTAGCTGGGGCAACAAAAATAAATAAATGAATGAATCTACTGGTTTCATCAGTTGAACCCAAAGTGGTGCATTTTGCACTATTTTTTATCTATCTTTATTATTTTTTTTATTATGTCCTATTTATATTATGTTGCACTGTTGGAGGAGCTCGGGATCTAAGATTTGAAATGCCAAAATTACACTGTAGCTAGCATCTGATAACAAAAACCCTTGACCCTTGAACCTTAGTGGTGTTTATTTTTCACGGAGTTCAGTTGCTAAGCGATCACACAACGTCACGTCCGGTATTTCCACAACAACACAAATGGATTAACATCGTAGCCTTTGTTTCTGCTAAAAGAGGTTTCGACCAGCTAGGGCCACAAGAAAATCTGCGAAATCGAGTGTGACGATTAAAAAATTAATTAAAAACATCTCATTTTGACAATAAAAACCGACCAATAGGCGCGGTAGACCATTTACTTGGCACCTCCGGGTATTTCTCCATGTTAACAATACCGTGTAACTGTCACGCTTGAAGGGGATTAACATCGATATAATACATGAATGTAGCCTTTGTTTCTGCTGAAAGAGTTGTCGACCAGCTAGGGCCACAAGAACATCGGCAAAATCGAGTGTGAGGATTACAAAATAAATTAAAAACATCTAATTTGGACAATAAAAACCAACCAATAGGCGCGGTAGAGCCTTTGCTTGGCACTTCCGGGTATTTCTCCACTGGTTAACATGGGTTAACAACACCGTGTAACTGTCACGTTTTGAAGGGACAAAACCGTGACATATTCACGTCTCCCAGCACGGTAAATCGTCACATGTTCACGTCCTGCCGTGATACCGGGTTGGATTGAGAAGAGAGAGAGTAGCTGGGATAAGTGAATGAATGACTCAAGACCAGGGACGGGCACAGACATTTTGGGGGGCGGGTGCTCAAGTGAGAAAAAGGGCACTTCCCATAATCATTTATTTAAAGAAAAGTTAAAACAAACAGTTAAATATAGTTGTACATCTCTGACTTACAGACCAATTTATTTGAATACCCTCACACTCACGCAATTGTTTAATACTCAACAGAATTCTACAAAATAATCAGCTAACACAGAGACAATGGTCTTCTTTAGTATTCACAATGCACAAGAGCAGACAACAAACTAGAAACAATTATAGTTATTACTGTAAATGAGCAGCCAACAATCAACATTATGAAGTTACTGTTTAAGGACATTACAGGAAAAAATATCGTTTTTCATGTACATTTTGTTATTCTGGTCTATTTTGCTTCCATGTTTTCTTTCACTCGAATGGAAATAAAACTTCCAAGAAACACATATAAATGGTGTTCGTCTTACTACCATGTCTGAATTCATCTATAGATTTAAAGCTTATATGCATTTAAACATAACATTTCAGGGGAAAATACTGACGACGTAAGTAAATATCTGGGGAAGTTGTGAGGTGATGTGTTTTTTTTAAATCCTTTTCACCTACAATGCCTTGGTAACTGCATGCAAATTAGCGCATTTTAATTAGGCCAAGTTAACGCCTAATTTGCAGATCATTGTGGTGATTGTTATGACGTAATTAGATACACATTTTATTGTATTCACTTTAAGTGTCTCCCCTTAAGTACAGTACATTAGCCTGTATGCCCATGATAAATTGCCTTTGCTAAACCTTGAGCTACCTTATCCATTAGCTAGTAGCCTATAATATATGTTATTGTCTTTCAGCTGATTAGCTGTAAACTTGAGGCACTGGCAGTTTAGAAATGTGTTCATCTCCACTCACCTTCAAAATAAGCCAAGAAAAGCCGGCATAACATGGGACAGTAAAGTGGGAGGTGCTGCTACCTGTCTGTCTGAAGGGACTGCCGATGGCTGTCGCACTGCTGTGCAGGAGACGTGGAGGGAGGGAGGGTAGACAGAGCATCGGAACTTCACAGTCTAATCTCCCTACCTGATAATTTTATTTTGTATTCAATCAATATATTTTTGGAAAGGGAAACTGTGCGCAAACAGCAATAGATACATATTCATTTATACAAAAATTAAAAAGGGGGGGGGGGGGGGGGGGAAAGGGCACTTTCTCTGGAGGCCCTGACCCCAGAGGCGGCTAGGGGCAAGGAGGACGGAGGATTTGATTCAAAATGTAATCATAACTTTTCACTTTTACCAAAATATAGTTAGTTTGTGTCTTTTAGCATACTCTGAATCATTCACAGCTGGATATTGTTCATACAAATTCTAATCATTTAAATTAAAGCAGGTCTGCTTTTGAAATCCTGTGTAATGTAATTAAGGTGAAGTATGTTTGTCCTTGATTTGAAATATTGTTTGATATTACAACAGTACAATAAGTGAATCATTCCATTAACTACCAACAAGTTGTATAAGCAATTACCATCAGGTCAAGTGCCTGCACCTCATATGGATGGAAATGGTTCATTTGACTTTTGAAAATAAAACATATGTATTTTATCATATGACCCTGCGTGCAAGGGACTGATTTTGATGCACCTGAAATATAAAGGTAATAGTAATGGTACTTCAAACAATATAAAATATCTCTTTAGATTGGTCGAAAAAGTACATAATTTTAGTATCCATGAAACTCAGCAGCTCCTTTGTCTCTTCTGATCAACATCTTTTTATGAAGTTTGCAGTGCATAACCAAAGTTTTTGACATTACAACCTAAAGAAGTGCATACACAATGATAATATACTATCATTTGGCAATGGAAAGCATGGAAGGTATAAGCCTATACAAATGAAACAATAGTTTTCACTGATTATGTTGTAGGTAAAAAGAGGAGGAACGCAAGAAAAGACAACGATAACAATGACAAAAGTAATCCCTCTACATTCACTGCCAGTAAACCTTATACACAGGAATATTCACTAGACATTTGATTGGATGAATATATTGTATGTATGTTACATAGTATGTGCTCACCAGCAGTCTAACATCATCATAGAGGTTAGTGAGCACCTTAAAATATGCACTGATGGCGCTTTAATGCCCGGGTCACCGTGCTGCAGACACGCATGAAGCTAACAGCCAAACTGTGAGGTCAAGCAGGGGGGGGGCACAGTCCTCTCCAGAGACCAGGACAGGAAACTAAGTACAAATGTGTGTAATATAATCTCCCCCCCCCCCCCTTCCATGACCTCCTCTCCTTGGTTCTGAGCCGGTTCTGGGGTCAGGGCAAGGAGGACAGGCGCTTTAATCTGATTGGCTGCCGTTTTGCTGAGTCATTGTGGCTAGCATTGACTAGATTTCCTGACGGAGACGGAGGTCACGGATTGGTTACGCTTTGACCTTGTCAGGTGGTTCGGTGTCTGCTGAGTGAGGGGTTTTTATGAGTGAATTTCCAACCATGTAACCAGTTCACATACATGAAATAAGGCTTTTAACTGTGTTAGGGGACGATGGCATATTTTGAACTTTTTTTGTTAAAGATGAAAGATTATAGTACAATGGGTACATTTTTTCTGTTTGATAATCTATTTATGCATTGAAAAATATACTAATTGAAACTACAAATTGGCCAGGCTGCTTACAGTATATTATAACTTTATTATTTTGCTTTTAACCTTCTGAAACCTGCCTGATTGCCAGCAGCCCTGACGACTTTAGAAATCAGTTTTTGTCCTCTCATAAAGATAACCCGAAACCCCTTTAATAACCAGAGAAGGGTAGTAGTGGAGTACAAATGCTTGGTTACTGTACTTAAGTACATCTTTCTGGTATCAGTACTTTACTCCACTATTTATTTTCTGTCTACTTTTTACTTTGACTTATTACATTTTTAACACAAATACCTGTACTTTTGCTTCTTACATTTTCCAGACAGGCTGGTTACTGTAGTTTGAATCTGTATTTGGTGGCGTGATCATTATTATTTAGAGTCATTGCGTGCCTATAGATTTGAACACGATCCGTGTATTCGTCATTTCCTGGTCTTCTCTAAAGAAGAGGGACCAATGAAAACGTTGTAATGTTGCCGTTGTTAAGCATTGAAACATTCATAAGCTAACGATGACATTATTGTTCTATTAATATAAAGGGAGGTCAGGTACTCTTTAAAACAGCTGCTAGTTATGGGTACTTTTTACTTAAGTACATTTCGAAGCCCATACTTCTTTACTTTTACTTGAGTAAAGAAGTTTAGTCAGTACTTCTACTTCTACCAGAGTATTTTTAAGCAAGACTATCTGTACTTCTACTTGAGTTAAGGCAAGGCAAGTTTATTTATATAGTACCTTTCAACACAAGACAATTCAAGGTGCTTTACAAAAATGAAAGACATTCAGACAAAGGCATTTAAAAACAGTCATTAAAAAGAAAAGATTATAAAAGAACCATTAAAAGAAAAAAGTACATGAATAAAAAGTACATGAATAAAAAGTTACAGTGCAGTTTAAGATATGAATAGTTCACACAGAAGTTCCACTTTACTGATGCCTTTCTTTAAGGATTCTCCGAACATGAGCTGTGTACGCTTGTATGGCACATACGTCCCGAGCAGCAGACACAGAGAAAACCAGCCAGGACAAAGTCCCCAGACACTGATTCCCTGGGGTTACTAGCCCCAAATGTTCATTAACCAAAAACGAAACACAACCGCTCAGTTTCAATTAAAAGCAGCGACAAAAAGATAAAACTTCAGCCTGGATTTAAAAGTAGTAAGAGTTGCAGCGGACCTGCAGGTTTCTGGGAGTGTGTTCCAGATATTTGGAGCATAATAACTGAACGCTACTTTACCATGTTTAGTTCTGACTCTGGGGACAGAAAGCTGACCAGTCCCTGAAGACCTGAGAGATCTGGATGGTTCATAATTTAAACAGAACAGGAGTGATGTGATCCACTTTCTTAGTGTTAGTGAGGACTCAAGCAGCAGCGTTCTGAATCAGCTGCAGCTTTCTAATATATTTTTTAGTGAGACCTGTGAAGACACCATTGGACTAGTCCAGTGAAGATAAAAGCATGGACAAGTTTTTCCAAATGTTGCTGTGACATTAGTCTTTTAATCCTAGATATATTCTTTAGGTGATAGTAGGCTGATTTAGTAACTGTTTTAATGTGACTGTTGAAACTCAGGTCAGAGTCCATGACTACACCTAGATTTCTGGCTTTGTCTGTTGTTTTGAACATTGCAGACTAATGCTCAGCGCTAACTTTTATACGTTCTGCCTTGGCTCCAAAAACCATTACCTCAGTTTTGTCTTTGTTTAATTGGAGAAAGTTCTGACACATCCAGTCATTGATTTGTTCAATGCACTTACTCAGTGTTTGAATTGGAGCATAGTCTCCTGGTGAAATGTTTATGTAAATTTGTGTGTCACCCGCATAGCTATGGTAACTTATTTTATTGTTTTTCATTTTCTGAGCCAGTGGTAGCATGTAGACGTTAAAGAGAAGAGGCCCCAAGATGGAGCCTTGAGGAACCCCACATGTCATATTTGTCAACTCAGATTTGTATTTACCAATAGAAACAAAGTTGTTTCCGTCCTTTAAGTAGGATTCAAACCAATTTAGAACTGTTGATGAAAGTCCCACCCAGTTTTCCAGTCGGTCTAGTAATATGTTGTGGTCAACAGTGTCAAACGCAGCACTGAGATCTAATAATACTAACACTGAAGTTTTGCCACTGTCTGTTTTTAAGTGGATGTCATTGAAGACCTTTACAAGAGCAGTCTCAGTGCTGTGGTTTGGAAGAAAGCCTGACTGGAACACATCGAAACAGTTATTTAAATGCAAGACATTACTCAACTGTTGAAAAACAACTTTTTCAATGATTTTACCTAGAAATGGGAGGTTTGACATGGGCCTGTAATTGTTCATTACTGAAGCGTCTAGATTATGCTTTTTTAAGAGCGGTTTAATTGCTGCCGTTTTTAGGGCCTGTGGAAAAACACCTGAGTGAAAAGACTTGTTTACTAAATGAAGTAGATATGAGGCCATGCAATGAAACACATTTTTGAAATGTCAAGGCAACAGAAGGAGGATTTCAGAAGTTGTATAATGTCCTCTAGGTTTTTATCATTAATCTGATGGAATTGTGTCATGGTGTTGGAATTGATTTTAAGTGGACACAGGGACAAAACATTTGCTGTACCGGATACAGAGGGACTGACTGCTTGTCGGATTTTCTGAATTTTGTCAGTGAAGAAGGAGGCAAATTCATTGCACGCCCTAGTGGATAGACACTGGGGGGTTAGATAGTCTGTAGACGGTAGCAAACAAGGCACGTGCGTTGTTTGTTTTTTTGGCAATGACATCAGAGAAGAAAGACTATCGGGCAAATTTCAATTCCAAATTATAAAGGCCAAGTCTCTCTTTATAGATTTCAAAGTGCACCTGGAGATTTGTTTTTCGCGAGTTAAGGATGTGTGTACTTTTGCTATCTCTGTTAATAACACAAAGATGGGTTTATGTGGACCCCTCATGTATCTAGGGGTTAGAGCTGCCGTAGACATTATCCTAGACAGAGGTCATGGTTTGTTGAAATATTATCTCTGTTAAGCTGCAAGCTGCACTCACATTATATGAAATTTGCTCTAAGCTTACGCCGATGAAAACAGCAAGTTACGTTTTTTTTCTATGGCTACTCATACGGCTCTCCTGATTGGTTTCCAGTTGAAAGGTCAGCGGTAAACGAGGTCAAAGATGAAATAATATGCAGTCTGAGTGCAGCGCGGAGGGTAGCGCTTCACGACCAAGTCGGACGGCACCGCAGCAACGCTGTCTCCGTAGAAAAACAACGGCCACTTCATTGCAGAGCAGTTTCCTGCTGATCATGTGAATGCAGGTTGAGAACTATTATTGGTTTAGAAATGGCAGCATCAGTGTCTACAATTAAGAGAGGAATGGAACATTAATAAGATTGCACCAGACTATTTTTTTAACAGACTTTAAACCCATGTGAGTCTCGCAAGGGGGACCTATATTATTACTATTATCTGTTAATGACTCGGGCAACAAGCTAATTTCTACGCTGTATACATCTCATTTAAACCCCATTTGGGGCCTACCTGTGACCTTGATCTAATTATCCCACACACTGTCTATTATTATTATTATTATTATTATTATTATTATTATTATTATTATTATAGTCATTATATTATCCAGACCCCATGCCCTTATGAATTGCTAAAGAGTACTAACAGACTAACTAACAGATATCCCGCTTGGGGCCAATTGGTTACCCATTCATGATCCATAATATTACCATGTAAATCGTCAGTTAAAACAATAAGAGACCCTGTTTCCTGAGCAGAGATGGGGTCGTTACTAAAAAAATGTAATATATTACATATTACTTTAAAAAAAAGTTATATATTACACTACTTCGTTACTCTCTACATAAACTCGTTACTTTACTCGCAGGGCCGGCCCGCCCCTCCCTACAGGCAGATCACTCAGACTGCGGCGCACCTGTAAGCGCGCCACAGTTTTACCTCTGCGAGACTCCACTTTCACCCCCAATTACTATTGCATTAAGGAAGACATAACACAAGTCTTTATTTTTATTAGGGGTGCACCGAATGGGAAATTCTTGGCCGAAACCGATACCGAAAATAGGAAACAGTTGGCCGAAAACCGAATGCCGAAAGGCCGAAAAATGATTAATAGAAATATATATAATGTATACATTTTTTACCAATGTTGTTCAGCTACCTGATTATGGAAAAAGACATGATTATGGCAAAACTTAACTTAAATAATAATCACTATTATGGGTCCATAAAAGCACTTTTGAATGCATTAATTCCAAGTCAAGTGCATTTTCTTTTCTCTGTAGGATAACTACAACAAAGTGCATTCAGAACAAAGCCAAGGTGCTTTAAAACTGCATAAACATCTAGACCAGTAGGCCTACAACAAAACAGTGTAAATAAAGACTGTAACAGCCAGGCCTTCAACAACAACAAATGCACCTATAAGTGCATGCATACAAATGTGCAAACTGGATAAATCCACATGAATGTAACTATTTACAAATGAAATTACAATTGAATTTCAAGAATCTGTAAATAAGGCTGTCTGTCCTCATAAGCAAAGTAGTAAACATTGTATAAAGATACATAAAGTGAAAACTGGATACAAAATCCACAATCAATTACAAATTAAATTACAATTTCAAGAATCTGCAAATAAGGTGGTCTGTCCTCATGAGCAATGTAAACAACATTGTATCATTTAGATACCGAAAGTACAATATATTGAACACTGTGCTGCTGTCATTTCCCCCTAATGATAACCTGAGATGGTGAATTATAACTCACAATGAAAATTGTTCAGGAAAGTGGGTATAGAGTAGACATGTAGAACTAGATAAGCTTATGATAAGCCAGCCTTGTCTACTTATTAAGGAAAAGTGGGAGGTTCTTTTTAATGAACAGTAGCTTCTCTGCTTTATCAGCCATAAGTCTGTTCCTCTTCTCATCAAGCACATGAGAGGCAGCGCTGAACAGTCTCTCGCTGTCAGTGCTTGTGATTTGATCTTACTCCGCATATTTGTCCGGGTGTTTTGATTTCAAGTGGTGGAGTAATCCCGAAATGGTGAAAGTCTTTGCAGTTACACCCCCTCGAGAAATGTCAGCTGAACACGTTTTGCAAATCGTAATCCGCGCCTCTTTTAAATATCTCCAAGCGCCAGACATGTTGGCTGTGAGCCAGCTGCGAGCATGGTCGCGCGCCGTGCTTGTCGCCGCGTTTTGATTACGTCATCACAACAACACGTTAGCTTACCAACGTAACCCTGTCCCCTGACATTCGGTGATTCGGCCGAAAGCCGAAAGGGCCTTTTTAACCATTTTCGGCCGATAATTTTCGGCGGCCGAATATTCGGTGCATCCCTAATTTTTATATGCTCTTTAATAAAATAGGCTACCAGCCTACAACAACAAGCTAACAGTCTGTGAAACGTAAAGACAGAAAAAAAAAAAAAAAAGGTCTCGCTCTCTCCAGAGGGGTAGGTCACCCAAAAAGGCCAAACGGGCCGCTGCCCGGGCAACATTAGCCCGGGCAACATTAGCCCGGGCCGTACCTGTGCACGTCCCTGTAGCAGTGGATAACAGCTTCTGGCCTGGACACAGTTTGCACCTCACCGTCACATTCGGGTCTATTCTTCGGAGAAACTCAAAATAATGGGCATACCTCCACCCCTCGAAAGTTATCGCTGACTCAGCCATGTTTATGCAGCACTGCACTGCAGGAGATGTGGACGCGCAAGTCGCGCATATTACGTACCAGAGATGTTCACAAGTCTTTTTTTGCAAGTCCAAGTCAAGTCTCAAGTCTTTGGTCATGAGTCCAAGTCAAGTCTCAAGTCTTTGTGGGGTGAGACTTGATCAAGTCTCAAGTCTTTGGTCACGAGTCCAAGTCAAGTCTCAAGTCACTAAAAAATAAAAGTCTCATGTCTCTTCTGGTTGTAATAAGCCTTCTGTTGTCTGTTGCTATCCAGTCTGTTAAGAATACTGCACAGCTATATCTAAGAAATTCAAAGCATTTACTGTATTATTATCACTCCTATTAGCATACAGTATCAGTACTTCTTCTTCTTTCGTGTATCGTCGTCATATGTCCAGCTCAGTGTCACAAAGCCACGCTCTCGTCTCTGGTCCCACTTGGAAGAGGCCAGCCTCTGAAGGAGGTCTGTACAGAGGACAGGTGGTGATTATGTGGTCGGCAGTCTGCTCAGGCTCGCCACACTCGCATACTGCGCTGTCTGCCAGGCCCCCACAGTATCAGTACTGATTAGTTGTTTGTTATATGATCACTTTAAACAGGCTATTGCAATGCAATATGAGGAAAAACATCACAGTTTAGCTAAATGCAAACAAGTGTGACAAGCAAACATTCACTCATCTTTTCAAATATTCAGTTACAAAGCTAGTAGCAAGCTAAGTTATCATTACATAGCTGATGCTGAGCTAAACATGTTTGCTAACCGTCCATATGCGCTAATGTGACTGACCTCTCCGGGTGAGTTTTCAAGTGCCTGATGAAATTTGACGTTGTTGCACCAGCCTCCTTGATTTTAATATTGCAGACTTTGCAGTGTGCGCTCCTTTTGTTGGTGCCGCCGGCTTTTAGTTCAAAGTTTTTATAGTTGAACCTAATTACAAGCGGTACAGCTGCAGGTGTGCCGCCGGTCGCCATGCCGTTAGTGAGAGGCGCACACCTGCGTAATGAGATTACCATGGTTACCATGAAAAAATGGAAGGACGCCCGTCAGACGTTTCAGAGTTTCCTCAATGTTAATACGCCAAAAATAGAAAACACAATGACTGTTCCCAAAACACGAGTCCAAGTCGAGTCCGAAGTCTTTTGAGCAGGACTCCAAGTCAAGTCTGAAGTCTCTGTGTGTGCGACTTAAGTGCGACTCGAGTCCGAGTCACAAACTCGAGTCCCCATCTCTGTTACGTACATATAAACCTGTGGCGGAAACCCCTCTTGTCTGTCAGTGTGATTATGACTGATTTTTATAAAAGTAACAAAGTAACGCGCGCCGCGTCGGGGCAATGTTAGTAACTGTGTTGTGATTACTGAATTATAAAAGTAACGCGTTACACTACTCCGTTACCGACAAAAGTAATATTATTACAGTAACGTTACTTTGTAACGCGTTACACCCAACTCTGTTCCTGAGAATGATTACTAACAAGGGCTCCATTTAATTACACACTAGCAATAGAAGACACCTATTTATTTACCTTATTTTCAAAAGCATGTCAAGAATTGTTGAAGGGATTAATAATTCTTAAAGTTACGTGCACAGCCAGGTGTTTTCCATCATTGTGGCTGATTAGAAGTGTGCTCTATTGGAACATGGCTAGAGAGATCAATAAAGATGTAATTTCCCTGCTAAGGTGGAGAAAAGCTGGACGGGAGATGTCGGATAAGCACAGATCGGCGTTGGCTAGCTGACAATATGTTGGACATTGGAAGCCTATTTACTTGTAGGGCTTGATCAACCTGTATGTCTGCATACAGTATCTACTATACATTATATAGTGGTTAAACTTATAGAGGCCCTTTCATACTTTTTGTAGTTTACCCTCTCCTGCAGTGTGTTATTGTGTTTGTGTGCATGTGAAAGGTCTGCAAAGGCTCACATCCCTACAGTATGTTCCCTCCAGAGGGAGTTTCTCTCCCACCCCCTGAAGGCTAAGGTGCCGCTCACACGGGAACGTTTGCGTTTATGCACAGAATGCGTTTTCAAAAAAGTCTTCCGGTCACACGTATTCGTTTCATTTGACGTGTCTGTTCACACGAGAACGCTGGAAACGCTGTAGTACACATGCCGGGACTGTAAGTGGCGCTGTACTTCCACACGAGACAGCTCGAAAGCGCTGGACACGCTGTAGTACATATGCCGGGACTGTAAGTGGCGCTGTAACTTCCGCCACAAAATATACCAAAAGCAGCGAAGAAGATCCCGGAGCAATGTTGCCATGGCTACCCTTCTGTTTATGCCCCGCAGTGGATTTAGCAACATGTAGTAGTTCATGTAATTCTCCATGTCCACTTGTTGCTGATGGTTGTGGTAGAGGAGCTGTATATTTTGCACTAACATCTGTAGAATACATGATCGAGCTGTAGATGTTGTACTAACATTTGTAGCATGGTCAGTAGCAGTAGCACTAGCAGTAGCTACTGACAGTAGCTACTGGCCATGCTACAGCAGTGAGCAGCAGTGAGCAGCAGAGGCGGGGAGAGGCGGGGCTATGGCTTCATCTATCGGGAAATGATCGTATAGAGGTGATTACACGGAGCCGTTTGACCCCCCAGAGCGTTTCGTTTGCAAATCTATCCACCTTGGGACCCGTTATCGTTTGTGGGGTCCGTTTCTATCGTTTTGTTACGGCCTCGTGTAAATGAGAGGGCTATACGCAAGAGAAACTATGCGGATCCAGCCCGTTTTGTTCTCGTGTAAACGGCACCTAAGGGGCAAGACCTCTCTGAGCAGTTGACCAATCACAACAGAGCCGGCCGGCTAACCAATCAGAGCAGACTGGGCTCTGGTTTCAGACAGAGAGGTGCTGCAGCACAGGCAGTGTGAGAAAAATAAAGAGCTTTTTGAACATTAAAGCATGTCCCATATTTCACCTGATAGGCTCAGAGTAAATGCTTTTGCTTCCGTAAACTGATCACCAGAGGGATTTTGGAGAGATTATGTCCATCCTGGCCAAAGTAACACAGGGGCCATGACACCAACTCTACCAGATTTAGAATGCCCCCCTACCATTTCATTACACCATGAATCCAGATTAAAATGAATTGTTTTGCTTAAAGTACAGGGAAATAGCTAACACCATTGTGATTTTGGTGATATTGTGACCATCCTGGCCAAAGAAACGGAGGGGGTGCTAAATCCGGCAGCCATGACACCAGCTCTGCCAGATTAAGAAAGTCCCCAAGTTTAATGCAGATACCATAAGAAATGCCTCAAACTCATTTTAATTGGACACACCCCTCCAAAATAAGGCCCAGCATGTATTCAATTATTAAATGTCCCACAGGGGCCTTTTAGTTTGCTATTTGTTAAGTGTATACATGTTTTCTAATGAACCTGCTGTCATGTTCACTGTTTTTGCCACACTTGACATATATAATAAAGACACAGAAGAGGAGAAACTTGTGAATACTCTTTTATTTTCTTTAAATTTGTGCATCAACTTCAAAGGGTAAACTGTGTGCACTCCGTTTTGTTTTCACAACAAGTTCAAAATTAGTTAAGTGTTCTTTATTAATTTTATTTTTTAAATACATATTTTTCCATTTTAAAACCATTTACACACAATTGCTCAGCACTGGATTCTAGCAGTCTATCAGTAATCAGGGGGTGTAGATAACCATAAGCATCATCAGTAGTCTTCCTCCCTCTCCGTGTGTGTACACTAAGTATTTGCTCTAACCAGTATTATACTTACACTTCTTTCATGTGAAGTAAAAATATCTTTCTTTAAATATGATTCCTTTACATGATAAAAATACTTTCTGTTTTCTTCTTCTGCAAAACAACATGTCACTGATGCTTCCCAGAACTCTCTCACTAAAATAACTAATTGGTGTGAATCTGCTCCATGGAGGATGTGTGCAGTCTCGGTGGTGTTTGTGTGTGTGTTTGTGTGCATATATGTGTTTGTGTGTGTGTTGGCTCTATCTAGTGTCTAGGAGAGCCTCCTGAACTCCCAGCCTGAAGGACCCCCCCCCTCTCTGCGTTTGATTACACTCTTCATGGTGCGTTTCTTTTGATAAAAATCATTACAAAATGTTGATTCTCTTCGTACAAAAACACGTTTTCATAGAAATTGCATTTGCACAAGTAAATATGGAGCTTTACTACCAAAGAACGAAATCAAAGCCACAGGAGTACAAAATGAAAGTGAAGACTTGACACAGAGCAAATGGTGGGAAACTGTGTACCCATACAGAGGTAAAGTGAGGTGTGTTCACGGCAGTAGTGAAAATCCAGTCCGTAGAGATAATAAATAAGGGGTCTCATAAATAAAACAATAAATACTTTGAATAAATAGAGTTTGTGTTTTTTTGTTTTGATTGCTATGAATTTAGACTTGGTGAGTTGTGCCCACCCCATTCCACGGTTCCTCCTTATTAACATTAAGAGTGTGTTCCTCCATAGGATCGTTTTTTAAGTGACTACTGGCTGATACATCGGCAGCTCACTATATTGCCTCTACTCCATCCTCTGCTTGAACTTCCCAATATAACCCCCCTCCCCTCCCCTACATTAAAGACTCAAAGGGTTAGTACTCTGAAACACAAATAAATGATATCACTTATTGCCTGATAGATGATATACAGTATATCCGTTTTGAAGTCGATCAATATCATATGTGACTGCGCAGTGCCTCTCTGTACATTTCGCTGCAGAGTCCGCCTTCATCTTCAGGGCTTCGGGTTTAATTCTAGAGAGCTGAACTTTTGAAAATAAACAATCCTGTACAAACTTTTCTCCTTAATCCCCCAGTAAGCATCTTTAATAAGCTCATAATCTCTGAGATGCTCTAAATGCTGCTCCACCAGCTTCTTTAGCGAAAGACTGACTGAGCAGCAGCTAAATAAGATAGGTCCGATTATTTTCCTTTTTTAGGGGACCAGCTTTGTCCCAACTTAAATGTATACCCATTCCTTCTCTCTCTGACTCCTGGGTTTCAACAATCCTGGCACCTGTAAGAGTACTGAGGTAACTCGCAGACATTTCACCCAGGTTCAAGTTATTTCCACAGGAAATATTGTTAAATCTCTTATCCGTAGCTATTTATAAAGAAACATGTTGTCAATATACTCAAGCAAGCACCTCCGGAATAACCCAACTGTCCACCATTAAAACCCCCCCTTACCATTTACCCCCACCCTTTACCCCAGTGTCTCTGCAAACCTCCTCGCTGCAGGAGAGAGGGTGATAAAGTGATTGAGGATCCCATTTTAGGCCATGGTCTCTTTCCCTGGGAGTCTGCGGTCGTTGAAGGTGTGCATGTTGATGACCTCCTCTGTTTTCACCATGGCAGGGGGCTGGGGCTTGTGTTTGAGCCGGCGCTGGCACTTGAGGGAAACCCGCAGCTCGTCCACCATCGCACTGCAGAAGGACCTCTGCGTAGGAAAAAGGAGAACAGAATGGGTTTCAGGCTGCTTCCCCAGTCCAAATATTATGGGCAAGTGAACAGGCCTGTTCTCCCTGAGGGCAGCCTCGTTTTGTAGCCCCCCCCCCCCCCACACCACTGCAGCTTAGAAATGCCAAAGGGGAAAATTGTGAAATATACAGTGTATCAGGCTGGGAATGGAGGGAATGCTGGATGGGAACATGGAAAGAGGAAGGATGGAGGGAGGTGCAGGTCCATAGGCTGTGGAGTAGAGTGGAAGGTGTGAAGGAATTACTCCACAATAGTGTCAGAATACATCAGTGGTGAATATGTGGTTGTTGCTGCACATGCAAGGCTTTTGATGCATACAGTGTGTGACATATTGCAAGATATTCTTCATTCCAACATCAAATGTTGTACTTGTTGGACAATCTGTAATGTTTAATGCATGTCAGTAGTATTTTTGAATGTTTATGTGTTTCATATTCTTTGGGCGGCTACTATCTGGTATACATTAGCAATAGCCAATGTGTCCCATAATATCTTTCCACATCAGAACAATGTGAGGTTGTTTCTTTTATCTCAGAACTCAGCGTCAATATTGGAAAGTTCAGCAAAATTGCCTTCAATGAGTCTTTAGCCATGCTAGCTATATAAATGTAGGTATGGCCCCATCATCAGATCAGGACTTTTGTTTTGGTTCATTTTCTTTGGTTTGTGACCAAGTACGTGAAAAACTATTCCTATTAACCTCAACTTTACTGGTGGACGACAAACTGTTGCTCTCTGCCAACAACAATTCACATCCCACACATGAAGATACGCAATCTTCAACATTACATTACATTACATGTTACTTGTTAGACGCTTTTATCCAAAACAAGACGAAAGTCTTTCTCTTGTCTGCATCCCCTTAACAATTGTATGTTTTGAGCTGTACTGTACTGTACCCAATATACAAGCTGTTAATAAACTTTTCAATCAATCAATCAATCAAAGCGACTTACATACTCAATACTGTGGGCAATCCCCCCAGGAGCCATTTGGGATGAAGTATCTCAGGGACACAACGACATGCTGATTGCAGTGGGGTTTGAATCCCCTGATCCGAACACCAACGCACAACCCACTGTGCCACACACCTCCAACATCAGGAGGATACGGCCCATTCTGACCCAGAAAGAGTCACAGGTTCTTGTTCAGGCTCTTGGAAACTCGCACCTTGAGTACTGAAACTCCCCCCTGGCTGGTCTGAGCTTATCCAGAATGCTGCAGCCCTCCTGGTCTTCAACATTCCTAAGTTCTCCCACACTACACTGCTCCTCAGATCCCTTCACTGGTGACCAGTTGCTGCATGAATCCACATCAAGAAACTGGAATTGGCCTGCCATGCTGTGAATGGATCAGGTCCTTTCTACATCCAAGACATGGCTAAACCAAACACTCCAGAGTGTGCGCCTGTAAGTTTACCCGTCTTACGTTGGAGACTGAAAACCCACCTGTTACCACTGCACCAAGGCCAATAAAAACAGATGTCTCATTTCTGTATGTAGAATTTAATATGGTTTAGATTATTGCTACTTTAAAGCTGTATTTTTCATTGTTGATTGCACTTATTGTACGTTTCCATGGATAAAAGCCTCAGCTAAATAAAATGTACTAATGAGCTAATGCAACATGGACAAAGAAGATATTGAACGTGGTATACAATATACCTGCTAAACATTGTCATTGTAAGCATAATAACATTGATATTAGCAATTAGCTTATTTATAGTAAACGTATAATGCAAATATTTTTAAGATAATTTATTCCTATACTAAAAGCAAATTACAACCCACATGAAAAAAATGCAGCTATTGCAAATATAAAGTTCATAAAAAGTCCTGGTTGCAGGTAGAAAATAGCAAACAATGCAGATTTTGTAATTGGACGTAAACTCTAGACTCATAAATCACATTCCTACCGCTCATTGTCACATGTCAGTGTATTCCAATCAACACAGGGTTCTTTTCTGCACACAGGAACACTCAGCAAGAGCCGCAGACATAATGATGATTAGAGTGGATCCTTTTTTCATCAAGGCAAAGCAGGACATTTTACCTTCTCAAACCTTCACACCTTCACTCCACTCCTACCCTATTGTTTAAAAGAGCAAACTGACCAGGGCTGGAACCCCAGTGTAGGACTGATTGGTACAATTTAGTATGTGACCTATCAGAAACGACTTTGAATATCAATGCATACACACCTGACAGACGAACAAGGTTCCTCTTTTCATTGTGTGACAGTGCTGTCCTGAAATTGCATCTCTGTGTCATCATGTCTTGTAGTGTGGGCATAGATAGTTTCCAAAAGTAAAAGAAAGCCCGACAGGAATACAGCAAAGTCTACCTACTGATGCTCTTTTCACTGATAAGGTCATAGTCAATGCTGTGATACTGCTGTTTGGAAGTACAGTAAGGTGCATTTAATATGACTGGAAATAATCACAACATTTAATTCCAGAAACAATGAGAACTATTTAATATCCTTTCATCCATCCACCCGGATCTCTTTCCTACATAGACCTTCAATGCTGTCATTTTTCAAGGTCTGTTTTAAAACAAAATCTGTAAAACAACATATTGTAATGTGAAGCAAAATAACAATGACAATTCCACTGGATAATTAGCCATGGATTAAAGTTGATAAAACTGGCAAGTAAACCAGTTGATACATACTAATCAGAATTATGCATCAACTGTTATTCTCTAGTGTTGAGTAAACTGAGTAATAAATCACTTCATCATAAAATATACATGTGAATACAGATTTAAATGTAAATACTGCCGAGTGCAGCTTTATCAACATTCTGTGATTATCACCCAACATCTGGACACATTTCACCATATACAGCCTGACTGGCAATGAATACAATGAGTACGTAGTCAATTCAGAGATTGATATATAATTCAATTATTAAAGGTTTCCACATTCCGTGCAACCCGTTAAAGAGAATCAGATTCTCAAATGGAATGTTGCAGCTGTGATGTTCAGACTGTGAGATCTGAATTCTCTCCAGGAACATGAAAATGAGACACATCTTCAAAATGTTTTCTGAGCGGGATGTGGTGATTGAATACTGAGAGAAATAACGGTCTGATGAATTGCGTCTGACAACGTGTTTTGCAAGAATATTTCTATAGAGAGCATGACTGGATGTTTGGAGAATTAGGAGAACTCCCTGGCCAGACGGTCGGTCTAGACTGTGACACTATGAATGTGTAAATAAAGCAAAATGAATTGTTTAAATAAAGCAAAGACGTCACACAGAACTGTCTGATGTCAGCAAGTATACTTTTAAACTGGTAGTGAGTCCTATCCCGTATCAAGCACTTTTGATCCCACATTCAAATGCATCAACACACGTTCAGTGCATAGAGTGTGTGGCTGAGCAGCGTGAAAAACAATAGCAGCACCGGGGAGATAATGAGAGAAAGACAAAGAGCGGAGCATTACATTGGGAAAGACCCTGGAGGAAAATTCAGCTTGATATTAGTGAAAAAAAAAAGAATATATAATAAAAAAGAGGGACATGGTTTGTGTTTAAAACTATGCAGATTTTTGTATTAATTAATATTTACTCCTGTAGCATAAATTATGGAAGCGCAATTTGCTTATGCTGGAAGCTAAAGACACTTAGCTGTTTGTTTGTTTTAAATGTTGGTTTGTTGAAGTAGTTTTATGTTAACAGTAAAAAATGTTCTACCAAATGGCCCTGTGTTTATTACATTACCTGGTTTTGCTTAATTTGCTTTGAAGGCTGCAATAATGATTTTAGGTTTAGACAGTTTTAGCCGATCATGTTAAGTACCTTATAGGTTTTGTCGTCATAAACCAGGGTTAGCAGGATACATGCTCTTTGTGGGGTAGTGACTCACGTAAATATCCACTCAGGAACACGAGGCGCCAGCTGAACTAAATCTATGCACAGACACAACCCCGGCAGGCATCTCCACATGTGCGTAAACACACTCTCAGTGAGCCTGGTGGGTTTTACAGGCCCATAGAACACCATCACTTATTGATGCACATTGTATTTCATCAGACTGAATATCCTTGTCGCTGCATGCTTAATTAAACTGCTGTTTCTTCACATTGTCTCCTCTTTTCTCATAAGCTACTGTGGCACACTGAGTGAAACAACATCAGCATCTGCTAATGGAACTGTCCTGCTCCTGCGAGGAGACACTGTGTGTGCGTGTGCGTGTGTGTGTGTGTGTGTGTGTGTGTGTGTGTGTGTGTGTGTGTGTGTGTGTGTGTGTGTGTGTGTTCCCAGTTAAAAGCTGTTTAATGTAGCTAACAAAGTGTTCAGTTTTATTTGAAAGCCATGATTAGTACTTGGGCCCAGTGTATACTTATCTTTATTATAGTAACATACAAATTAGAAGCAGACACAGTGAATGTGGTTGGTTGTGAGGTCTTCCAGTGTGTATAATAATCCCTCAGAGGCTAATTCAGGGACTTACCTAAAGGCCAGACCTATCTCTGCAATTAATCTTCCTCTGACTATTGATGGTGACATTCATGAATAAAGCCAGAGTTGAAATGCAGTAGAAAATTGACACCTTTTTGCAATATATTCAGAGATGATAAAGCATTTTAACATCAGGAAATCTATACCACATTGATTTTAAGACAATAGTACACTTACAGTTGAAGCTATAGTGGGTATTATTAAAAATACTCTTTAAATCCATACAGCAATAAATAAATAAAATGGTCTGGCAAGAAAAGAAAAGAAAAGAAAGAAAAATCTGAATCCATTAAATCCTTTCATTCCACTCAAGTGAAATGATTTTACAACATGCCTGTCAAACTGTCAAATGACCTGACGCCTATCTGCACGCACTCTGCCAGGACACTCTTCCACTTCCACTAGCTACCTTAACATATGTGAAAACTAACAGCAGCCATGCAGCCAGCAGACACTGCTTCTGAGGGAAGATGAAGTAATGGGTTGTCAGTGTTGCCAACTTTTTCACTAGATTTAGCAACTTTGTAGCAAGTGTTTGTTGCTTTATTTGGAAGAGATTTGGCAACATTGGGCGGAGTTTTAAATCTCTAGCTTCCTCTTGCTGTCTATCATCCCCCTAGCTTTAAACCTCCTTACAACTGGTGCTTTAGTTGCACCAATCAACATGCTGCTAACCAAGTGAAAAGTAGAATGGATTTTATTATGCTACGATTCACCAAAGTTTTGCACATGGTAAATCTAGCTGATAGTATAAACCAAAACAAATGAAATGTACCCACTATCAGGCCCGCCCCTCCCTACACGCAGATCACGCAGACTGCGTGGGTCCTCATTTGGCAGAGGGAGCCTCATCTGAATCACAAATGTACCCCAATTAGGAGTGCCGCAGTTTCGCTTGCTGCGAGGCTCCGGCGCTCGCAGTTCCCGCGCGTGCTCCACTACATGCGGAAATGACAATTGCAGTAACAATGCAACTGGTGGGACATAAAGGCAGTATTTTATATTACGTTTACCATACTATGTTTTGTTAAGACACCCTATTTGAATAAAATCAAGGCTGAAGCTGTATTCTTCTATGTTTTTTAGCAACCAATGACAACTCACATGCCACAAGTTAAATGTTGTCGGCCATTTTACATCAACTTGACCTTTTGATTATGACAAGAAATATCAGTCAAGACAAACATGTAGGTCTCTGTGAACCTCACATTAGGTGAAGGTGCAGGTTCAGCCTGTTGCTACTCTGAAGCTACATCCCAATCTGCTTGGGAATCACATACATCTGAACATGTCTCTCAGACATCAATTTCCATTCCAAAATACATATTCATCTCTTTCTCAGCCTTGCTTTGATTTCTATCAACCCTTAGATAAAAATAACTGTATCTTTAACTGCTAAATGTTCCACTATGTTCACCGTCTAGTCAGTAGATTACGGCGTAGATTAGCTTTATTTTGTGCCTGCTGCTGCTTAAAAAACTTGAGTTGAGTTATCAATACATCAAAAAAATGTTTAATTACATTTAGTCAGTCAAACCCTTTTTAAGATAAAGTTCATTGGAACATTAACAGTAAAATTGGGGTGTTAAATAGGGGCCATTGTTTAATTTGTACAATAATTATCACATTTAGGTCTAACAATCATTTGTTGATGTTCAAATGCTACATTCAGCTCCTTTAAGTTGAGTTTTGTAAAACTTTTGTATCATATCAAACCTCCATCTCTGTGGTTTTTCCAGGCATCTTCTATATAGTGCTACTACTACTACTACTACTATTACTGTATGTTATGCCCTGCAGCTAACACAAGAAATGCCTACAAATGTTTGTCACAGTGTGACTGCTGATAATCTAAACCCCAACATGCTGGCTTTTCATAATATTGATTCCCTCCCTGTAAAATTAAATGGCATTGCAGTTTTTTTTGCCAGTAAAAGCTGTGTAGCTGCAGGCTTTGGGGAACACTGGTCCACTCCGCTGGCACTCAGGGGACACACTGCCATCATGGCTGCCTACTGCTGGCAGCCTGGATTGATGGCCGCTGCTTAGGGTCATTGGATTACAGAGTTTTTATGATGCTCAACAATCAGCCGCAGCAATATGGGATCGCTCAGAGGAAGGGGCCTGCCTGCTTTGAGGACAACGGAAGGGTTGTAAATCTAATGCTGAGAGCAAAAGGAATGCGAAAGAAAAAGGTGAATTTAGTCAATGTCATTATTTACACAGGCCTGATCTGATACACTTAAATAATAGTTAATCAAACTGTGTATCATGAAGACATTAACGGGTACCAGTGTACAGTTGGTGTCATCTCGTTTTATATGTCTTTTATAGCTGCAATAATCCAAAAGTAATCAGACAAAGGTCATTTATGGAAGTCCTGTTTAGAAGGTTAATTGTAATCTGGAAAATGTATTTTCTAAATCCAGCATATAGGAGGTCTTACCTGTGAGAGTTAACTAATGGGCTCTGGTTAGTTTGAATGGAGAAGGAACAGTTGTGAAGCTGTGATCAGATGGGATTGGGCGCGGTGCTGTAATCCTACATTTACTCTGTGTCGGCATAAATCTTTAATGATGCCACCCAGGGAAATGATATGTCCTTCGGCAGACCAGCACTTCATGACTTACACACAAATCCAACATCAAATGCCAAGTCAGGGAGTGTCTGTCCAACATGTAGAGAAGCTAAACATGTAAACCCCGACCACCAGGCCAACGGTCAGCCAATGTCGGCTGTCCATGAGTGTTGGTTGCCTTACTTACTTTGTGTCCTGCAACATTCCCAAAATCGACATTTGTTGGCTTCTTTAGCATCTTTAATATATTTAGCACGTTTATTTGATCTAGCATGTTGAATTCACGCCAAAGCCATATCATGTTTTTTTTATTGTGGGTTAGGGTTAGGGTTGTGGTGAGAAGGTTTGATGTAGAAATAACAACAGCCTGTTGGGCCACAGCCATAAGTTTCTGAATTTCCATTTTGAAGTACTACCTACCACCGCTTGCTGTTATGTAAGCAGAATCTACAGCGAGTTAATCATTACTGTGAAATAAACCTCGACAGGGTGAGCAGGATCTAAACTAGTCACCTAAGATGGCATTTGTAAACGTTGCATTCACAGAGTGATTTAAGCCTTCTGACCATTAAGGGACTAACAACTAATTGACCACAGCTGTTATTTAACTTACCAGACGTCTTTCTGCGGATCGATATGACTGAAGAATAAAATGGTCTGCTATACCTATAAACAGTCTGCTTACAGAAATAATAGACTGCATTAAGTCAAAGCTGACCACAATGGATCAGAACAAGTATTCAACTAAACCGTGTCGAGTTATTTGCTATCAGAAAGACGCAAAACCTACTTGCTGGTTGCCGTTGGCTGTAGTCTTTGTCATGTATTCAAGAACAACCTTTTGGCCCTGATACAGGCGACGTGAAACGATCCAAAGCACCCCCAAGGAGGCACTTTTTTTAGTGCTCGTTTGGTTTGTCAATAGCCACGTTCACATCGGAGTACTTTTCCCCGTACTTTTCCCCTTTAGTTCCCTTAGTACCCCTTATGTTGCGTTCACACCAAGTGCCCCAGTTCTGATTGGCTGGGTGAATTGCAAACCACGCCCCGTAAAACTCTGAAAAAGTTTTGTGAAGCCGCCATTGTATTTGTGGCATTAGTATTATTAGCATTAGCATTAGCCCCGCGCACCAACGGAGAGAGAATAACTTATGGCAACACAAAAGAAAATATGGGAGCGGTGGAGTGATGAGGAGGTGTCGGCCTTCTGGCAATTTAATCGGTCAGTAGAAGCTGCTGGGAGTCCCAGCAGCTTCTACTGAAGCCAGTCCCCAACTCTGGGGACTTCCGGCCGGGAACTTCGGGTGGCAGTATACGCCGTGAAGTTGTTTGCAGCCTGCCAGTAAACCCAAAGTAGAAGAAGACGAAGTGACGACAGCGGCTCATTTTGTGCTCCGGTGTGAACGCGATTGGTACTTAGTGCCCTGGGGTAATAAGGCTTTTGATGGTGTAGCATGTCTCGCTTTGCTTTTGCTTCCTGTAATGTACCTGTGATTAACTTCTAACTTTCTACAAACCATAATACTTCTTTAATATTAACCATACCTTAGCTTTGTTATGCAGAGATTATAGAAAGCTTGAATTGTTGAATAATGGCATTAATACTGAAAGAAAATGGTTTGAAGAATTGTCCATTATTGACATACTTGTCTGGCCAAAGAAACACAGAGGATCTTCTAGATTTTAGTGAATGAAGGCTGCATTACTTGGTCTCCTGCCTTTGGAAATGGATAGTCCCATTGGTCTGTTTTAACGCTGATATGAGACAAAGCTATGGAGTCCAGGAGGTTACGGCTATATATGTTTCTGCCTCTAAAGCAGATCCTCCTCTGAGAAATCTTTGAAAACGTACAAAAACTTGCCAAATACCTTAGACCAACCACCTGTAGACTTTTCCTCTGCGCACAGACATCTCTACTCATGCATGTATGTGTGCATCTAAATGCATGCAGGCATGTTTGTGTGTGTTTGTGCTGGATTGATGAGATGGGTTCCTCACACACAGCTGGTGGTCCCCGCACCCCAAGAGCCAGGTTAGTCTGCAGCAGCCTCAGCAGCAGGCAGGAAGAGAGGAAAAAGCAGCAGCAGAAGGAGGAGCGGGAGGAGGAGGAGAGGGAGAAGGAAGCGGAGGAGGAGCTGAGGGAGGGGGGGCAGGAGGAGAGAAAAAGGAGGTAGAGGAGGAGGAGAGGGAGGAAGGGGACAACTATGGTAATCATGGAAATCTGATAGACTAGCATGGAGATGACAAAGAAATGCTCCATTGAAGGTCAATGAGGCATGACATTTAGTTGAACATAATGGAGTCCAAAATTAGCTCTCTAAAATATCTTACTTTGCTTAAATTACAAAAAATAACTTTAAAAAAAAATGAGAAGAAAACAAATCTAACACTGTCTCCTTCGCCTTGACTGTGCTCTTCCTTTGATACCAGGCATTACGGAGCAGTGGTTAATACTTCCATCTATCCAAACATGGTCAAAACGTGAAAACCACCTTACGCACTTAATGTAAATTTAACTTTGTAAATACAAAAAAAACTGTTTGAGAAATCCTCTTGTTTGCCATCTTACCCACAACCAGCTGAGATTGATTTGGATTTCTTGAGGTTCAAGGTGTGTTTAGGCTATAGGAAACTAGCTAGCTAGCTGAAGTAGCTTTATAGGAGCTAGCTTAGCTCCTTCAAAGCCAACGCTGTCAACATGTTGTATGTTGTTTACCCAGAAAACCAAGATTTAGATGACTCCTGCAGTCACAGTCTGGGTGGCAAGCTTGCCTGCTAACAAGATATGAGAAATAGAATAGAAATGCATTTATGGAGGTTAGCAAAAAACACAGCGTTTCTCATTTTAACTGGAATAGTTTTTTTGTCAAAACATTTTGGTTCGATGTCATTTAGGTGATAATTAACCATTCAGATTTAGAAAATATGTTCAGTTTATCAATTCATTTTGCAATAATTCCTTGAAAATTCAATCAACATTTTTTAAATTGTGAGGGACTGTTAGCGGGTGGAGATTGATCATCTGGTGCTGGCCTGTGAGGTCAACATCTATTGTCCAGGTTACTAAGAAACATTTTAACTCGATCTTTGGTTTCAGTTCAAATTAACAGTTTGCTCCCAGTCAATACATTTCTTTTGTAAATGCATATAGCCTAAAATCCTGTTATATCTAATGACATGTTCTTGTAAATAAGCATTACAGAGATGATAGTGTCACCTGAGCCAGGCGGAGATATGATGTCTGGAAGAATGATCACAAATTGAGTGTACTGGGAGAGACTTATGATAATTTCTCCAAAGGATACTGATGGACCTGTGGCAAGAAACTTTATTTAAAGTTTGGACACCTACTATTTCTTGTACGGCAGTTATAGTTTGTAAAACCAAAGTCCCTAGGAAGTGTTATGGACATTCAAGCACGGTTTCGTAGTGGCCAAACAGTGGGATTACAACTTCCATCTGTCTAACGTCATTGGGCCCAAAAAAACGTTTTCCCATTGATTAACATTGGGAAAGAGATGTGTTTAAATCTGCGGAAAATTGCAATTTGAATAGTTTTTCACTTTTGATCTTTACAGTCTTTACAATACACTATGCCAAACAGTTCTCAGAGTAACCTCTGTAGTAGGTGCACAGACATTTATTGGATTTATACTCTTATCTGTTTATGGATTTGAAGGCAAACATGAATATTTCACAAACTTCTGTAAAGAAAACATGCGAGCGTGTAGCAGCGATGATGAAATGTACTTAAATATTGTACAGGGAACATGATTGAGGCAAGAAAATAAAAGTGTCATAGTCATGGATTAATCAAAATGACAAGCCTAAAGAAGTATAAAGTTGGTAAAGTTATCAAATGTTTATTAATACTTTCATTAAAATGTTTAACAAGTGTCTTTAACAATACGCTCATCTTGTGGCATTACAATTTGTTTAGTAAATGCAGTAATCTCTCAAACATACTATATTTCAATAACATGTCTATTAAACCTTTATACAACTATTAACAGTTGCTCTACTGTATAAGAGGCTGTATGGCTCATCCATTTATGTTAATGACTAGCTGCTATTTTTGCTCCTTTCTTATGTCACAGAAGTAATTATAAAATGCAAATTACAGGGTGTGCACTATCAAGCATGTGAAACACAACAAAGAGATGCTTAGCACCACATTTTTCAACTTGACACTTTCAGCATCATGGTTAGAAAACAATGTAAAAGTAGGTGGTATTCAATTATGTGGAGTCTGGAGCAATGAAACAAAAATATATGGTTGATTTTCACAATAAATAAAAAAAGATAATTTCACAGATTGGCCTGATAAAGATTAGCACTGGACTGTGAGATGCACAAACTACACATCATAGTGGATCTTATTTTTCTAAATGGATATATGGACTAAAATCAGGCTGAGGTTAGGGTTGGACACACATCTTGTCTTCTTAATTATTGGCTTTTTAAAAAAAAAGTATTTTAAATCAAAAAGTCTGAGTCATAATCAGCTGTTATAATTGTTATCGTCCAGTCCAAAACTGTACAAAATCTTTGTAAATTATAGTTGTATTGTATAATTGTTTTCTGAAACATCCATACATGTATTCCTAGAATGTACTCTTTTGGAATATAGGTGTGTGTTTAATAGGGGAACATGTCTTTCATGGCCACAATACTTACTTTGTACCCAACTGTGGTAACCTACGTATGTAAGCACCTCTAATTCAACTTCTACCATCAGAGTCATAGGACTGATTAGTACAGAAAGTTTATATCCCCAGCAATAATGTCTTACCTTTTGTTATACTGTAACCCTAACCCTGCTGAAAAGGGGTAAGCATTGCTTTTGGTTATGGATGCTCGTATTGATTGGGCACCAGATCATTTTGCCTAAAGATTTTGGCTAATCTGCTGTCCACTTTGTAGTTCCTGTGCCATCATTTAGTGCGTACGCAGGAAACAGTAGCAATGTGGATTTGGTGTACAACATAGTTCATGCTCTCTCTCAATCCAACAGTTAATATCTGCTATTTGAAAACTGTAATCATGACCTTTATTCAAACTCAGCAAGAATACAACCTAAGCTATACCTTAACCATTGTTTATTTCTTTAAATATTGTGGTCTACATAGACCAGAAGCTACATCTGGAATTAAGAATCAGAAATGAAGCTTCAGGTTTTAGTGGAGAGCTTTGGTCCTCCATGATGGGCTAAATAAGTATTTTCAGTCAGAAGCGTTTTTTTTAGCACACGAGCAGCTTCTAAACAGCTTTCGAAAAATTGGAAGTTGAACCCTACTTTATTCTACTCTATGGATACTACACAATACTTTTATTGTGTACAAAACTAATTAAATCACTGTGAGCAATCCAAAGCAAACATGTGCCGTTGTCAATTTCTGCCCACTTGCATGTGCTCCAATCCAGGGTATGTCCACATAGCAGAGTGCATAACATGTGATGGTGGGGGCATTTGTGCGTGAAACAAAAGTGCAAGCAATGTGTTGTAGAAGGTTTAAAACAGGGGGGTATGTTGTCAATTGAATGAAGAAACCTTGAGAATGTAAAAAGACTATCAGTTCTGCCTGTGAGGTGCCTGCTGGGTCTATTTATCCTTTCCGTCTTTATTTACCTCACTCTGAATAGATGGATTACATTGTGTAGGAATTACCGTGTGCTGGAGCACTGCTGCTATGGAGCTCACCCTCATACTGTACATGCTCCATTATAACCTGCTCCATTATATTGTTGGATGAACAAACATGTTATTATGTTTGGGAACACTGATGCTTACATGACTGCCTGCTCCAATCTTAGAAAACACCAGTGGAAGTACCCCCAATCACCATGTACCACACATGGTGTACATTATATGATGCTTGAGGGGAACCGTACTGACAGATATAAAAAAACGGACAATAAGCTTATCAGGGGCAGATTATATTTCTCTGAAGCACCATATAATGTCCCCTTGAAGTGTTTTGCCCAACATTTCTTGTTGTATATTTCAGAAATATGTTGGTTTGCTGATGCTATGCCTGGGATTGTCCTGCTACATTTGACCAGTCTTCTATTTGGCCATTCCTCTGAATGAATTCATACTTGAGTTGCGCAGTTGTTCATGCACTTATACAATGTGTTTCTTCAACGTGAACACAACATTGAAAATGCAAATCTTGAATACGAAAATCATGTACATACCCTTTTTCTGGGATCTGAATTCTTATTTCACCGTTAACACCAAGATAACAATTTCAATTTCATACAAAACAATTTCTAATTGCAGTTAAAAGAGTTTTACTTTTATTAACAACAGTAATCCATGTTTAAGACTTATTGCACATGTGTAAATCGTTTTTTTCCATTAAGAAAACATGTTTATCCAATATTTGAACAGATTTAATCAATATACACATTTTTTTATGCATCTTATTTTGCACAACTGTGTAGAGGGAAACACTTACACAAATATAATCATCATCTAAGATGTTTTAGATGTATTTTCTTCAGAAATGCCTTTTCACGTTCACTTTTTAATAATGGTAATAGAATGATCTCATAGACCCATAAGCAGGTAAACATTACTGTGATAAAGCAACATGAGTAAGCCTGGGGCCATGGCCTTCACAGTATTTAAACTATATGTATGTTTTATTACATGTTAGCATATCTGAGTGTTTTCACTGTTCATAATGACACGCCAGAGGCATCTGTTCAATCGATACAGGGTGAGTGGGCCACGCTGAACTCTGTACAATCAATGCATCAGATGTAAGAGGAGGCTGTTTCTGGACTCTCCAGGATAAGTGGCGTGGAGCTCCACAGAATATAATTAATGCTTCTTTTTTCTAGAGAGACAGAACAACATGCATACTGTCTATTTAAACTATCGGATAACTGTTCTTTGGGTAATCTCCCTTTAAATATTGTATAACATTTTTGAACTAGATATGTCTTAAGAATCAATACACGCCTCTGACAGTTTGACATTAGAGTATATACAAAAAGCTTCCTAAAAATGTTTTGATTAAGTTGTATAAAATGATCTAGATATACTATATATACTAAGTTAACATTTTGTGCAGTATTTAAACTGGTCAGCAGCGTATAACATAATGTATACAACTTGTATATAAGTCATGTGCTTATGCAGAAAGTTATAAAACTATTAATTCAGTACGCAATATATTAACTACCTTATTATGTTTTTTTAGAATGTGCTTTTTCTTAATCTAAAATAATGTAGAGTTCCTTCTGTTGTGTTTGTTTCTTATTTGTCTCCACGAAAAAAGACATGGCTTTCTCCACCTCCAAACATGATACATGTATATTGTTGGCATGATGCCGCTCTGTCCACAGTAATGACTAACAATGATGATACAAATAAATAAACACAATAAAAGTGTCACATTTGTTTTATTTATTGGCATAGCTTAATGCTAACAGTTAGCTTTGAATGTGCTTCTAAAGTGCTTCTACTGTTTCACCATAAGTCTTTCAGCCGAGTATAAACTGGCTGCTATTTGATCTGCTAATGCAAAAATCACTCGTATAAAAACGTCTAAGTAAATATATCCTTCAATTGTGACAAAAATGTCTAAACATTTACAGTGTCACGTTTGAGGACATACGTTATGTACAAAACGATTAATTTCACACAACATTTGTGTGTATTATAATCCATTGTATCAGCTGCATCTATATGAGACATGGTTTAAAATGAGTGAAGCAGTTCTAAACCGTGACTTTAACTGAATGTATTGTGTCAACAGATTTCACATAACATCAGGTTAGTTGAAAGCAATAATATTAATTTCAAATATACAATGTTGGGTTCAACTTAATATTATTGACCTAATGTGAAATTTGTTGAGAAAATTACATTTATTTAAAGTCAACGTTTCAGTTTTTGCCGTGTATGATCGGCAGCTGAATAGGTCTGGATTAAGATAGATATTATGATTATTGCCCTACAACAAGTGTATTGAGTATGTAAAACTGAGCATCTATGACAACCTAAGTAAATATATCCATGGAGATATTTCACTATTTCACCCATTATGTATGTTCAATACTTGCCCCAATTATTTCTCTGATGGTGCAGGCGTTTCTACCAGCACATTCTCAGTGTCAGTATGGTGTTGGGAGCTCTAGGGGATGAGCTGAATGCCTCAGATATGCACAGTGAGCATCATTGATAGCAGGATGGAGATGGACAGCAGCAGCAGTGGGGGGGGGGGGTTAGTGGATGTGTGTGTAGAGGTCATGGGTCATGCAGCAGAGCAAAGGGCCTGTGATCCAGCTGTATATTACTGCCAGCATTTCAAACTTCCTTTTATTAAACTGCTCTTAGTGTTCCCATTCCCTCGGGGGTGTCAACAAATAAAAACAGTTCAATAGTTTGGGGAAGTTTTAGATCATGTTAGATTACAACAGAAAACAAGTTTCTGGAGTTTTTCTTGAGGTCATTTGAGATGGTGGTTAAAGTCTAGCTTGGATCCATGGTGACAGCAGAATTCCTCACGTTTCTTATCTCGTTGTCGCCATTGGGCCTAAGTGAATAAATGCAAAGAAACCAACCCTTATCTTGCTGCATATGATATAGCAATGTAATTATAGTGTGATTATTTAGCATATATTTTGTTTCATTTTCTTAGCATTTGCATGTATTTGCTGTGAGACAATGCATTTCATAGCATATGTGACTATAGTAAGAAATTCTGCTATCATTGTTGTAAGTAACAAAGAACAGTCAGGAGTATTTCTTACCTTCTCAAGTTGTGCGTTCTGTTTGGACTTGTAGAGGAACTCCCCCACGGCCACGAACACGGAGAGGACGAGTCCGGCAGCCAGCACGATGAAGATGCCCCCGATGTTCTGCACCCCCAGGGCGCTGGCCTCCTTGCTCTCCTCCTCCGGGCAGCCGTTTCCTCTCCACCACTTCTCCTTCATCATGTGCAGCTTCCCCTCCTCCTGAAGCTGCAGGATGGCTATAGTGATCTTATCTCGGTACGGAGAGCCTGAAGGACCAAAACACACGGGTTCAGCGCGAGCAACTTAACATAGAGCACTGTATTGATTATTGATAGCTTTTTCATCTGATTTGTAAATAATATACAACTTTAACATTTTGTTACCTGTAATTGGCCCTTCATAGTGTTTATTTGTCTGATAGTCCACCTTTTTTTTGTTTTCACGGTCAAATTGGAAATATAGCATTTTTTATTTTGAGATGTTTCTATTTGTTTATTTTTTACTTTTTATTTTCAAATGATGTGCAATGCCTTGTTTTATCATGCTGCTGTAAAGAAAACAATTCCAATTTGGGATCAATAAAGTATATCTTATCTTATTTACTACCCCCTGAAGCAATATGGACAAAAGGTCAGCGTTGTTTAGAAAAACAACTGTTTACTTACATAATAGTATATAGATGATATGCTGTTGTTCTTTCCTAAACTCACCATGCTTAGTGTTTGAAAGATTCAGAAACATAAGACCAAATCTCCTCTTGTTTTTCTTTGTACCCACGCTTTGTTCTTATTTTGTAATACCTATGACTTATGGGATTCACCAATGTGTTCTTGTGTTTGCTCTTAGGTAAGAGAGATACACTGAGTGGTCAAGAGCAGTTTGATACAAAAAGACATGTTGTTTTCACAGTCAATGCATGTTACGTAAAACAAATAGAACGTTTCAAATAAAGGAACATATACAATGCAGGAATATCATACAGTCAAATTTAGGTTATATTTTTACATGTAATTAGAAAGATTGGTTTATTGATCACAGACTATAAAAAAACCTTGGGGATGATATGTTTTGATTCAGCTGCTGAATGCGAACATACTGTATTACTCTGTGATGCTTTTATTTATATTTTAAACACAAGTACTCAAACTCAGGAAAATCCAATAAATGCCTTCTTTATTGAACAGTACCTCAATGTAACTACTGCTACAGTTATGCTTCTTACAGACTCATTTTGGTGGCAATGCTCGAGATCTAGCTAATAGCAGACTCAGATGGTTAATAACAATTAATTGTTTTAACAGAATGTTGTTGCATGACCACCAATATGTATCATATTGTATTTACTCATATACAGAAATTAAGAACCTGTAAAAAGAATACATTTAGCAAATGCAGGTATTTAATATTTTTAAAGCATAATAGCACAAACCAAATGTCATTAATCTGTTTTCCTTAATGACTCAGTCTACTGTGTGTTTTAATTACTATACCACATGGTTAACCTTTTAGCGTGCGGTAGCTGTACACAGATCCAGCCTGTTGGGCATTTTTTGTTCTTCATGTTTTTTGCTTCACATTTAGCAGATGGTTCTGGTCTTTGATCATGATTGGGTAGATCTTTTTCAATATTTTTTAAATACTCTACAAAAACACAGCTGTGACTGCATTACATGAGTTTAACTCCGCCACACAAGGCTAAGGCTAAGTGTGGATGTCAAGGGATCGAAAGGCTAGAAAGAAAAGAAACAATCAACTCATCGCATTGAAGCGATGAGATGATACCTGAGGCACGGGCCTTGTTTGATGTGGCATAACTTAAAAAAGACTGACAGGATCAGAAAACTACCCGGATCAACCGTGAACTTTTCCTTAAGCCCCACCTCCAAACCGTTCCTTCACTTCCGGTCTTGGCTTAGCCAAATAAATAGTGAGGGAAAGTTGATTAATCTTTTAGTGTATCTGTGAGCCTAATAATTTAAAAGGGCTACTCAAGCGTTCATTATGTGAACTTTATTTAATGGGAATGGAGTCATTTTGGACTCAATGACGTACTTCTCCGTCGCTGTCCCCTCCCTCTGGAACTCACTCCCACAACCCATCAGAGACTGCACCGACCTTACCACCTTCAAAAAACTTACAAAAACTCACCTCTTCAATCTGGCTTTTAATGTGTGATTGTTTTTGTATTATTTGACTTTAACTTTAGCTATATATTTATTTGTTGTTCCTTTCTTCTCTTTTATTTTTTCTTCACTATTATCTGTAAAGCGTCTTTGAGCACCTGTAAAAGCGCTAACAAATTAAATCTATTATTATTATTAACTGTTGTGTCTGCTCACTTCCTGGGGGACTGGTTCCACTGCCTCCATCACTAAATCATTTATCAGAGAATACTTAGAACATATACTGTATAAAGAATTAAATAAAAGCATTTGATAAAATACATACACTGTAGCTATTGACTGTGTCTTGCTAGCTTTGTTTCTTGACTTGCCTTCCTTTTGGCTGACATACATATGTAAAGAATGATGCATTTTAAAACATTTCTAATGCATTTAGGTCTTACAGTGTTCCTTAATGCAGATAACAGGAGAACAAATAACACTTATTCTTTGTAAAAAGGTTACCCTTTAAATATACCCATTATGTATTTAAATAAGTACATTGACTCTAATTGGATAACTGTTTGTGTTTTTCAAACTGCTTTACATAATATTGAATCAACATAAACTATTATAGTGTTATAGTTGAGTGAGCATTCAGTAAATTCCATTCTGCATTCCAGTATATTTCATTGTTCGTGTTTAACATTATAAAATATTAACGCTAACGTTTTCGCATTATCATTTCACTGCTCCCACGGGCCCAACATCACTAAACTAACGAAGCTACAACACATCTGTGGGCTCATATCTCCTCTCCCTGCATAGCTGTCTGATTAGGACCCGTTGCCATGGTTAATCTGCGCTAATGTTTTCATTTTCTGTTACCTTGGCTTAATAAGTTAACGTCCTCAAAGCGAGCATTGAAATATTCCCTCTTGCCTGTGAGATGTCTGGAGAACGCTCAATGACACCCCCCACCCCCTCCTTTCTCTTCTGTTTTCCCAGCAGCTTCTCCACTCAGGTGAAGCTCTGCAGAACCTTCCTCTGCTCTGCTGATCAAAGCCAGTCACATGTCAAGATCCCTGATTAAACCTGAAGGGTAAATAAAGCCTTGTTAAAAATAAGAAAAAAAGGAAACTTCCCTGCTGTACAGCCGATACACTGTAATCACAATGTTAATGCGGCTCGAATGATTTAAAATACTAATACACCTATTATCACAAACACTTAGGATGTGCTCTCCCAGGAGCACGGTGGATGAAAATATGTTTATATGACAACAGGAAAAATTATCAATTGGCTAGCTCCCGGAGGTGGGAAGTAGTGAAATACTTTGTTGCTGTACTTAGTGTTCTTTTTCTGGTATCAGTACTTTACTCCACTATTTATTTTTCTGGCAGCTTCCTATTTTTATTCCTTACATTTTTAACACAAATACCTGTACTTTCTATGTCTATCATTTTCCAAACATTTTTTGGTGTGATCAATCAGTGAGTCATCGTACGCCTTTTCCAACCTAAAAGCGCGATCATTGTATGTATGACGATGACAATGACAGTATGACCATTTTAAATATAAGTTTGTTCTGTTAATGTAAAGAGAGGTCCAGTTACCAGCTTGACTCTATAAAACAATTGGTAGTTATGGCTTCTTTTTAATTAAGTACATTTTGAAGCCCATACTTCTGTACTTTTACTTGAGTAAAGAAGTCTAGTCAGTACCTCTACTTTATTTCTAAACACGAGTATCTGTACTTCTACTGGAGTGAATGATGTGTATACTTTTGCCATCTCTGCTAGCTCCACTGTCTCATGGATTGGTAGTTAGTATGCAGAGCTGGTTTTCCACAGTGTTATGTAGTGGATGACCCAAAAGACCCTGAGTGGTGACAATGATCAGCCCCCCCCACAAAGCTTTGAGCCGCAGCCCTGGACTGTGTGTGGCTGCAGTCACAAGGCCGTGTTCACACTCTTTAACATCTCCTGTCCTTCATCTCTGCCCGAGGGTTTTCTGCTATCTGACGATGTATTCCAGAGCAAGCACCCAGCATGCTTCAAAAGCATCTATCACCATGGTGATGTTGAATGAGAATTGCACTCTCGTTTAAAGTTATTCATTGCCATCAGTAGATACCTTTCCTTCAACTCCGGAGTGGGACAACAAGCCACTGTGCGTCACATGAATCACTCGCTACGACAAAGACGCTGGAGGCCTTGAGACCGCGCTGGCTCTGCCCGATCAGAACGGATTGAAAGACCTCCACTGAGATACGAAAAACAGGAGCGTGGTGTCGTACAGGCAGGACTGTGCCGTAAACGCTTTGGGAAAGTGTCATAACACGCACTGACACCATCATGAAGTGGGTCTAGTACCTCCTGACCCACTGAGTTAAAAATGGAGCAATGCTGTGCCTTTGCAAATTGCTTTTATATTAGAGTTGTAAAACACACAGGCACACCGTCAGATCCTGCTGTATTTTCATACAGAGAAGCAGATGGCATTACACGGCTGGCTCTCGGCTGTGATACTTCAGTGCCCCATAAATACAGCCTCTGTGCTCTGTTCAAATAACTGATCTGTTAGTCTAGTCACTAAGTCAGAGCGGCAGTGTCACATGATCATTCCAATCCTCTGGTTTCATTTAAATAAAAACCTCAACATCCTTCTTGAATAAATCAATTCCAACCATTTTTTCTACTCTGATGAATGCATCATCACATCCGGACTCAACTACTGAAGCGGCATTCTTGATGCTCCATCCTCCGAGGTCCTTAATGAACTCAAGTGCATCCGTCCTGCTTCCTTGTCTCTCAATGGGTTCAGTTCAAAGTGCTTCTCTACAAATAAAGCCTCCATCATCAGAACAGCTCCCACCTCACTGTTCCACTGCTACAGCTAACTTTCTCCAACATCCTGTCCTGTCTCCACCCCCCAGGGCCAAAAAGCAAACCTGGGATGACAGGATGTTGTCCATGGCTAGAACATGTGTCAACAAGATCAACAATGTTCAGCTAAAGTAGAACAATTAAGCCAAAGATAAAACACATTCATTATGATACATTCTATAATCCTAGGTTTTTAAACTTGAAAGCTGTGCTTTGAGTATGGATTTTTTCTCCTTTGTATTTTTTTGTATTGTCTTTTTTTTTTTTAAACAGTACTTCCATTTTGTTATTGTTTCTAACAAACGTTACAAATCTCAAAACGTCTTTACACACTCTTTCCAATTTTTTAATCCTATACTGTCGGTTTCTGCCATCGTCTTCATATGTGTTTCTACTTTCCTACACACATACTTGTTTATACTCGTTAGGTATGCAATTTTAACGTTTCATGGCTATTCGGGATTAGTAGGACCTAAGAAGTATAAAACCTAAGCATCGATTTTGAACAGGAAGTTGTTTTGGAAAAAAACCAATGTCCTCATATCTGAACAATGGGTTTAATTTACTGTAACTGTAACACAATAAAGTCACCAGTTTATCATAAAGTACAACACTTTTATTTCAATGCCTGAAAAGTCAAACCTATTGGCCTGTGAGAAATGCTGCATACCAAAACTGTTAACATCCAAAATTCAAGTCAACAAAGTAAAGAGAGTGTTGCAGCCTCACTTTGATATCACTGCCAGTAGTATCATAACCAGAGTAAATGGTAAATGGACTGTACTTATATAGCGCTTTATCCAGTCTTTAAGACCCCTCAAAGCACTTTACATACTACATGTCATTCACCCATTCATACAGAGCAGTGTACCTTACTCTAGGACCTAACATTCACACACCGTTGGCCATGCCATCGGGAGCAACTCAGGGTTAAGTATCTTGCCCAAGGATACATCGACATGTTGACTGCATGGGCTGGGATCGAACCCACAACCTTCTGGTTGAAAGACGACTACACTCCCTCACAGCCACAGTCGCCCTAGAGTAGTAGGTTGATGTGAATGTGAGTCTTGTGCCATGTTTCCATTGCTATATAACATATATTTACACATTTGAATAACTTTGACTTTTATTACAGTTGCGTTCACTGTGCAAGCGTAAGAACACATTACATGTCACACACCATGCAGGATTTTCCAGGGCAGTCTTTTTTCTGCAACACATTGGGTTTTTAAGGTTTTTCGGACTGAGACACGGGTACTGGAGTGACCTGATGTTTTTTGCCTTTTAGCGAAAGGTATGCATTCTCTTCCTGTACATGTTCAACATCAGTGTCACGCTTGGCCAAGTCTGAGACACTGTCAGGCAAAATTCGAGGAACTGCATTGCTGTTGGCTAAAGTGAGGTCAGTGAACTGCATCAGCATCCGAATTGTCCAGTTCTTGGTTCGAACGCTCATTCGGTAGTAACTCATCATCCTGTCTACCAAGTCAACCCCACCCATCTTGGAGTTATACTCATGCACATTAATTGGTCGTGTGGCAGTCACATAGTGTTTGTCACTCTTGGACAATCGCTGGAGGGTATCTTCTGGCTGTTCATCTTGAACAGAAGAAATAATCTAAATTGGTTAATTGTCATACCACTTCACCACACCATCTCCCTTGGTAACTGATGCTGAGGCACCTCTTCCTTGCTGTTTCATGGTTTTGTCATCTGGTAGCTTTGACAGTGCTTCAGTGAGTTCTTCATTACTGTACCATTCAGGTATACCTGCTTCTCCAGCATCTGATCTACAGCTTTTATGGTTATGAACCGATCACAGTATACTTTTGTACCAGGATACTGGAGTTTTAGCCAGACGTTCGATGACCAAGTCTCCCAAACCCAGTCCCTCCGAAAGAAGGTCCAAGATAAGATATCTTGGTCGTATTGTCTCTGGAAAAGGAATCTGGGTTGATCCTGACAAAGTCCAAGCAATAAGATCCTATCCTGCACCAACTAATCACCTAATGAGATGCTAAGTATTGACATTATGGGCACCCTACCAAGAAGTCCTGAGAGACACGAATACCTGTTGGTTGTGGTGGACTACTTTACCCGGTGGGTTGAGTACTGTGTGATTTAAACCCAAACCAAGGGTCTGGATGAGGAATTTCCCTCAGTCAAGTGTGAAGGACAAATTCACAGCAAAGCTCGCCAAATGTGGAAAGGTCCCTACCGGGTAGTTAAACAACTTGGACCCCTAAATTACCAGGTTGTTTTGGAGGATACAGGCCAAGATGTGAGAACAATGCATGTCTGCAACCATAAACTCTTCTACCCTAGTGCTGAGGACTTGGACCTCATAGACAGGAAAAGAGTACTGGATATTCTACAGGAAAGCTCTAAAGAGGACTTCTTAGGCTTCCTAGATGAAATGTCAGTGGGAAGATCTGAATATCTCTTTATCTTTTGCTAAATTGGCGGAGGTGTTAGCTGCAGCTCATGTGACCATTTCATCCTGATGCTGACTAATTGATGGATTCCTCTCCGACAGAGCAAGAGAGAATTTGGCTTGGAATATATTTTGTAAGGCATTATATTAAGATAAAACACACAGTTTTAATACTCAAACACAAATGTAGTTGTTTAAATGTTACATGAAGGAAAGTCATTATTGCTCAGAATCTAATTTCACTTATTTTATCCTCGTAGTCGTGATGGGAATTTATGTAGTTATCATCATATGTGCTCACATAAGGACAAAGAAATGTAAAATAAGGACACTTAGCTTATGTGTGAATCAGAATCAGAAATAATTGACTAATCCCAGTTGGAAATTGGTTTTCCATGTTCTATTTTAGAATATATAAACTCGAAGAAATTAATAAAATAAAAATATTATATAAACATAAATTATTAAAGTATTATCTCCAATAAAGATAAAATAAATTAAAATAGATTGTATAAACGTGCAAGATATTTTTTATATAAATATGATACTGCACCCATTGCTTGGTAATAAAGAAGGTGTACTTAAAGTGTCATCAAAGACACTATGCATGAACATCTATTGGTATTTCCTCCTGATTTTCCCCTGGTTGATGGATGGAGAAATGTGCTGTTCTCCTCGTCAGTGCTTAACAGAATATGTTAATTTGTGAGCTGCGTGTGCTTATAAAGCAGCCACTTAATCCTCCAGTGGAGGAAGAGTGGAGCGAAGTGACAGGCCGCTCTGAATCCAGAATAAGACACATAGATGTTATCTGCCAGATCAAAGTGGAGTAATAGCACACAGATCCCTGATGCATTGTCTCTCAATGAAGGAAACCTTTTAGAAATTCAAATGTGCTGCGATGTCTTACACTCTGAACATGTGTATTTTTAGCCCACCTAGTGCTTCTCTTTGTAAAACATCCAAAGATTTGATTTGCATGCTAACACCGGGAACAATCACAAAGAAAAGCAAATAAATATTTCATATATCCTGAGGATTTTGATAGTGTTTTATATTCTGTCTGATAAATATATTTGGCAACCAGTCTCAATTATTTTAAACTTCATAGTGCTATAAATCCAGGCTTGGGGAGTAACTGAATACATGTAATGCCATCACGTAATCAGGATACAAAAAAAGGTAACTGTAGTTCCTTACAGTGACATGATAAAATATGTAATCAGATTCTACCTGAATCTGCTTTATGGTTTTCACTTCTTTTAATTCTGTAGGTGAACCTATATGTTCATACTGTACAATAGTGTGTGTGAACTTAACTGTGTGTATTAAACTAAAATGGAGCATTTTCTGTCGGCTCAGATTTCTGCTTTTTTAAATTGTGTTAATATAATTAATGAAAGGCAGGTTTTCCTATAAAAACATTTTTTATACTAAATATCTTTTCTACACAGTCACCTTGTTCAGTTGTCTTACATAATACTCTTATGTAAAAAACATCTTATCAATATTTATTTTCTCTTGTGTTTTTTGGCATTTAATTTGATATTGAGGTAATCCAAAAGTAACAAAGTCAGGTAACATTACTTTTATAGTGTGAAACTTTTTCACAGGTAACTAGTCATTTTAACGGATTACTTTTTTAAAGTCACTCTCCCAAGCCTGGATAAGTGTTACCGATGCAATCTGAATAAGGAGTTTTGGAATCGGGGCGGTACATATGACACGTTTGATTTCTGCCCATAAAAAGCTCTGAACAGAGCAATGCATTTACTGGAGAAGCTTTATTTAAAACATTTAAAAAAGACAACACACCCTGAATCCTGAGTTTGGGATTACCTTTAATAAGGGTTATCAAATATTATAAATATTAATCTATTGGATTGTATATTGGAAAATAGTAATAGATTTAAATGAACAGTAATGATGGTTTAAATCATAATACATTATTGCAGGTGACATTAAGAATATTTACATACATAAAATAATATCTGCATTTTTCATTAAAGTCCATGTAATGTCCAAAATAAATGTTATTCTGTGTTAATAAATCGCTTCATCACTTTCCACTGTTTCATTTGACATATCAACATCAATGATTCTTTCCATAAATACCCCCCAAATAACATGAAATGTGTGCCACTTTCCCGTGTTATTCCGCTCCGGTAGCAAAAAGCTTGCCAGCCATTAACCCAGCTGTGTGACGTCACACGTGGCAAACACCAGCCCCGTCTGGATTGTTTGTTTTGTATCCTTCCGCTATTTTCGCTCAACATATGTGTAACCGGACCTCGCTAAACTTTTTTTATCTAACAATTCATGATGGGGAAGCGATGTGTAATTGTGAGCTGTGAATGTTTCCTGATTGCTATAAACATTGATCATGGGTGCTGGAAGATTGTGCACAAAACTCGGGTCAGAATTAAGTTACTACAGGTGTTATGCCAGCTTGAGCTAAATGTCACCAGAGTACAGTGAACTTGCCTAGTGACTGAAATATATAAAAGTTGAAGTGAAATAAGTAAGGCCAAAAATGAATTACGTCTGAATATCTTTATTATTTTTACCACTTTTAATTATTTGTGGGCTCGCACATATACCAAAATAGACTAATGTACACTGCAATAAAGATAAAATGTTACAAGTGAAAAATTAACAAAAGAACCCTTTTTTATTTATCAAACAGTAAATTAATACAATCTTACAAATTTGCGATTTGGAAAATGTTGTTTTATTTACATGTTTCTTTGGAAAAATAATATTGTAAATGATGTACTTTGTAAATTATTTACATCATGCGAAACCATTTTAACCAGTTCAGCTGCATGACTTATGTCAAATTACAGATTTGGCCATTGAAATCCCTGATAGCGGCCTCCCGGTTCAGGGTAAGTCTTCCGTATCTCGGTTACAGCACATGCAGGCAGCGGGATTCTGATTTTTGGGCCGAGTACACCCCAGCACCAACGTACAAACTGTCGATAAGCTGTATATCGATACTTCCTAATGAAAAAAAAGTATACAGATTATAAATATATTTGGAGAAAAATAAAATGTTATGTAGTACTATTATGTAGCAATGGTTACAAATTGGCTTATAACATGATATTTGTATTTTACTTGTACAAAATAAATATGAGGTTTTACATGACTGCTTGACAGAATCATAGACCTCTTATATATTTCCTCACATGTGTAGTTGTTTCTTTTCCCAAGCATACATTGAACTTGCATACACAGAAAAAATAAAAGCCAAGCTGTTTTTGACTGCTTGAAAGAGTTTAATGGTATCTTTAAAAGTGTACCATATCTGTAGCGACTAAAAGTATTATATGAAAGCAAAGCTGCAATAGGCAGTTGGGTCAATCAATATTTACTTACTGGTGTAGTGGGCCATCAACTGCTCTGTGTTGTTGTTTGTATTGAAGATACGCTATTTTCAGTGTCCAAACACTGAGACAGCCTTCTCTAAAGCCTGGGTGGCTAATAATGCACCTTGGTTTCTCGTCGGTGTCTTCTATCTGGCAGAGTCCTGCACGGGTCTGATTTTCAAGACCCGCTCCCGCCCCGCACCCGTGACGTGCAGTACCGAACCCGCCCCGCTACCCGCACATATTGCCAATTAGTTCTGCAACCCGACCCGACCCGCCGGCACATGATCCGCAACCCGACCCGAACCCGCATATATAGGCCTATAAGCAGTGACAACGTGCAATTATTAACACACGCAGTTGCATATTTGGCTCAAAAAGCCTGGGATGTTGTTTATTTTCTCCATCTAGGATGACACCAAAAGCCTCCCAGACGTTGGATTTCGCTCTTGAGGAAGAGTTATTGAAAATGCTGTATTCTCCCCTATAGAGAGCTTCACCTCAGCCATTCAGAATGTGGTGCGCTCAGCAGCAGATAGATGCACTGCAGAGGTTATGATTATGCTCGGTAACGCGGAGGAGAGGTCTGAGGATTTAAACATTAAACTAAATTATTATTGTTTAAATATATTTATTATGCAACACCCGCAACCGGACCCGCATCATCTTTGTTTTACCCAGAAGCGAACCCGGAAAAAAGCGTTTGAAAAAATACCACCCGCAAATCACCTTTTTTGCGGGTCACCCGTCGGGTACCCGCGGATACCCGACCCGATGCAGGACTCTGCTATCTGGTCAGTAGGTTGCAAACTGTCTATTTGTTCCATCACCTGCCAGATCTCTCTGCAGCATACACATTCATCTGCAGTGGGCATGCTTTCACAGCATTGACATGTACACCTGAATATTGTACATAACATTAAAAAACAAAACAATATCTGCCGGACGTGTGAGGAACAGATGACAAATTAAGATCGACATTTAGTGCAGGTCAAATTAAATAAAACAGAATTTACCATTCAGTATTGCCGACTCGAGTCTCGCCGGCTGCGGAATCCGCTTCTCTTTCACAAGTTTCTGCCTCGTTGTTCGATTGCTGGGCAGGAGGCTCGTACTTATAAGGCAAGATGCCTTGAAGTGAAAGGCTAGCTGGTTCACTCTCTACTTCTGTAACTGTATCCAGATAACCCACCGAATCTGAGCTTGAATGATCGCTGTCGCTGTCGCTGTCTGAAGTTATCGCGTTGCTTGCCATTCGGACTGATTTGATCAAATGGCAATGTTTGCCACGTGTGACGTCACCGCTCGTTCGGGAGTGATCGGGGGCGTACTCGGCAAACTTCGGAACCAACATCGGTTTTTAACGTATATGTCATTTAATTATGACGAAACTTTAAACATTTTTATTTATTTTTATTCTGGTGATATCTAAACTACATGTTAAAAAACACCTGTGTTAGATGCATTACATGGCCTTTAAGACTGTGTTTTATAATTTTCAGATATGTAATACTTGTTTTGTGCTACAAATCAGAAGTTTGCATTCAAAAGAAATGATTTTTTCACATGCATCAGTAATGTCACTTTTCTTATGCCTCCTTTTTTCGGTCATAATTGTGAATTCTCCTCACTGGTCTGCTGTCACATGTGATTCCAGACTCTGATTGATGTGGTGTCCATCAAACCTGGGTCATACACACTTAATGGAGCTTTATCACTCATGATGTGTACTGTCAGCAGTACATCCCAAACAGGTACTGCACTCGTGTTTTTAAGAATGTATGTATGCGTCTTCATTAAGTGTGAGCTCTCTGTCTAATATCCTTTCATTCTCTCTCACACACACCCCAGAGTGTGCCTGGGAGGTGGTAAAGTGATGGGAGGCTGTGGGTTAAGGTTTGACATGGGGGAAGTCGCCGCAGGTCACAACGTTGGAGATGTCCTATTTCCCCAAAATGCTCTCCCGGCTTCCGGTTTATGAGGCGAGGCGGAGGCGCCTGGCGGGCAGCAGCAGAGCGGCTGGAGGGACCGTAGCCTGCTGACACGCAGCACACACACTTCCCCCTAACACTGTTTGATTAATGCAGCTTAATGAAGCTAAATGAAGATTGATACTCATCAGGGAGAGAGAAAAAGAGAGAGGAGGATGCTGCATAATGCATTGCCTCCTGAGCAACCCAGTCTCACGGTATTTCGTGTTATAGTCACGAAATGTATTTAATCTATTGATTCGTGTTCACCAACACGACTTTCGCAGTTTTTTCGTTTAAATAACGATTAAATAAAAGCTTTAACACGAAATGCCGTGAGACTGTGTTGTCCTGAGACTGGAGCAGGTCAGAGGAGCACTATGGCTGCACACCCTGCACACTGGGCAGATTACAGATTGTGGGACAATTCGTTACCATGAACACACTGTAGTTTATTTTGACTCAGACCATGTCCTTCGATAAAGTGGTGCAGGATTGAGTCGTTAAACCCTGAAATGAGTTAGCAATTTACCACTTGCAGTTCCCTCGCCTTGAAGTTACAGATTTTGCTACTGTGAAAAACTGTAGTTAACAAAAGCTGAGCGAGATATTCATTTTTTGTTCCACAGCACAAAATACGTCAGTACATACACTACTGATGAATGTCTAAAGCTTCTACGTCTCATAATAATTTGCTTCAAGTTTCTCGGTTTCTATTAAGTGTCATCACGGCAAAAATAGCCACCTTTAGCTTAGCGGTCGCATCTTTTAGGTGAAAAGATGCGACCATGATGTAGCAATAACTACAAAAAGTGGAGTCATTCACTAATATATTGCATGTTGTTGGTTTTGGTCCTTTCAAAAGATTTCTTCAAAATAAGAAGAATGGAGAATAACTTAAGCCTTATCCTTTAAAAGGTTGGAGAAGCGCCTCCTGAGACAGCAGCAGGGTAGAGGAGCAGACTGTGGCTGCCCACCCTGTTCACAATAGGCAGATTAAAGATTTCTGTACAGGCAGTCGCTGCATTTATGTGTGAAACAGCGCATAAACACGGTGTCATTAGGAAAGTTGGTAAGAACACGTTTTAACACCCAGCTTAGGGGCCTCTCTCCTCTACATGACATCCAGAACAGTAAACACGGCCAAAAACAAAAGCCTGAAGAGAGAAAAGAGGAGAACTAATCCAAGCTTCAAACTCCAGACTGTGCACGAAAGACATTCCCCGACCTGGATCCCAGCAGACAGCCACGCTACTGTCACTGGGTCTGATGCGAGATATTGAATTTTCCGTGTTGACAAAGGAATATATTGTTATCTAATCTGGTTATTTCCATAATAACAAACACAAGCAGCGTTGGACATGGTCAGGTAGTGTAGGTGGTTAACTCAGGGCCGATGGAGGGTTTTACAACTGCCACTCCCCAATAGTTGTTTTGGAACGGCACTTTATGTGGCGGCAAACACGCCAACTGAGCTGAAGTGGGTGGGTGTAGGGGTCGATTTGGAATTTCAGTTTCACCGGTTCCCATTTGGCCCTACAGTCACCTGACTTCCTGTGCACCTGCACATTATCCCCTTTTATTTTAAGCTTGTATTCAATTATATATTTACATTTCTGTTAGTCTTGGATGGATCATTGTATGTCGTTATTTGTCATGAACAGTAAGTTCTGTTTCGCCATGCCTAGTCCGGATCAAGTCTGGAAAAAATATATTGTCTGTAGTGTGCTTTCTGTCGTTCATTTGTGTCTACCCTGATTCACTACCTGTGGCATTTGTTTTGTGGATTCAAAAGAGGTACTTCATAAACGAGTGACTTCTCTTGTCTCACTCGGGATCGTCTTTTCATTTAACAACGCCCCTTCATGTTTAAACGCTGTCCTGAGAGTCAGCATAAGCTGCCAGCAGAGGTTTCATGTAGTAAACACACCATTAGAATGAGCTATGACTAACAGCTGGGAGGTGATCTCAGTCTGTCCATTACAGAGCAGAGGGAGCTGCCATGAGGCGTTCGCTGAGTGCTGCGGCTCTATCAGCGCCCGAGTGCTAATGCAGGCCGACACCTACTCTCTGTTCAAGTCAATGAGATATATGGTAAATGGCCCGGCTACATGGGAATACAGGCTGCATATGGTAAAGGGTACTAAAAGGGTAGGATTAGCAATTTAAATACCTTGTTCTGACTGCCTGTAAACGGGCCACCAGGGAGTAATGATGCTAACACCGCTCCTTTCTTCGGTACGGACAGTCTGTGCGATGCCACAGGCCAGCCCCCACTTTCACTTTATTACGCTCACCCTTTAAAGCTACCTTTCTGTCTTTCAGTGACATGCACACATTGCATAAGGGTAGATATAGTATATAGGCACACACGCAAATGCATGCAGGAAATTGCACACACACGGCAGCAAACCTTCAAACGGAGCACATCAGTCAAGAAATGCAATCACCCAAAGCAAATATAGCCTACCTCCACTGTTTTCACACACAGCAAAACAGTCACTCAAATTACCTTGTGTGGCTGACCAGCGGAGCATACACAAACAGCAGCACGACCTTGCCAACACTCACAGTCCCAGAGGACATCTCCCTGATTCGTCACGAGGAAACAGCCACCAGATATCATCTATCCTCGGTGTAGACATTACAGAAGGCAGATGATGGTGATGATATTTGGTTGTTGCCGATTATAGATTTATAGGTATAAATGTGGCCATTTTCATATCAAAATGTCTGGGTATTTCATTATTTACTATGTTTTATTCCAGAAGTGATCACAACAGGGCCAAATATGCCAGGCTGTGTTTTGGACAGTGTTGGGACTAACGCGTTACTGTAACGCAACTACTTTTTGCGGTCACCAATAACGTTACTAGTTACCTATTCCCATTAAGTAACGCCGTTATAGTTACTGTGATTTAAATGGGTGCGTTACTGCGTTACATTATGTGATGGAACTGAACCGAATCTCCCTGCAGATGTAACTTACAGGCGAATACAGCGATGTCCTCTCACAGCACCATGGAAAAGTGAAAGTAACCAGAGAGGAGTGATGATTGGTTAACGCGGGGTAACATTTCAGGGTAAGCCAATCAGAGAAAGAGTTGGGCGGGTCTTGCCTTATGGGGAACATACACAGACACACAAACAATTGCTAATGCTAACACACACACACACACACACACACACACACACACACACACACACACACACACACACACACACACACACACACACACACACACACACACACACACACACACACACACACACACACACACACACACACACACACACACACACACACACACACACACACACACACACACACACTATGGCAGATGCAAGTATCAGCGAGAGCAGCAGCGCATTTTCAATTCGGAAATATAACCACTATTTTCAATTTGTGGGGATAAAGGACGCACAAAATATTACGGTAAAATGTAAACTGTGTGCAGGACAGAAAGCATTGTCCACATCGAATAACAGCAATGCCAATCTCCTGAAGCACATAACTAATGTACATGGGGCTATAGAAACTAGTCGCCAAAGACCCCACCGTCTCAACCACCGGCAGTGACCCAGATGGAGCAACACCATCTAAACAGCCAAAAAACGATTCTTTCAAATCGCCACATGTCACCCAGAGTCAACTAAATAGATTGCCAGGTATCTTGTTGAGGACATGCTGCCCATCGCAACGGTCGAGTCTGTTGCCTTCAGAGAACTAGTCAGAAAAAACAACACAAAAACTTGTATTTGTATTGTTATTATTTTTAAAGTAAAGTAAAGTAAAGTAACTTGTTACTAGTTACTTTTATAATTTAGTAACTAATAAAGTAACTTCCACACATTCGGAGAACTGCGGGTCCGCGCCGAGGAGTAGCAGCCTAGCAGCGGAGATTCTCTCACCACCGGACTGGCTTCAGAAGAGGCTGGCTAGCTGAATAGTGTGGGATCCTCGGTGCAAGCCGAAGGGACTATTCAGTGGACATTTACATTTCCGAAGCATCTGTAATAAACATGAACAGAACATCTCCTCCTTGAGTCCAATATTGACTGTTTGGGAATATCGGAATCTTGGCTAAAACGGTCGTAACCATCCACTCTTGTATCTATGTCAGGATATAATTTTAGGAAGGACAGACTGAAGAGAAACGGAGGGGGTTTTATGTGAGAAATATAAATATAAACAAAACAAAATAGAAAGAACTTAAAACGGATCGGGGATAATCACAACTTAAAACAACTAATGGATCAACCAACTAGAATAACCAAAACCTCCAAAACTATGATAGATTTATTATTTACTAACAAAGCTGACAGAATAGTTAAAACCTACAACTTCCTGACTGGTCTTTCTGACCATAATCTTGTTATTTTTACCAGGAAACTCACAAAAAAAGGTTCTTGGCCACACCTAAAACCCCTGACTTGGTTTCTCGCTTTATCCCCAAAAATCTGCAACAACGTTTTATGGATGCAGTGAAAATTATTGATTGGGGGGACACTCTCTCCTCTGGAGATATTGGTGAAAACAGTAATCTTCCTTCTCAAGGAGAGGGTGCCTTAGGCACAGGAAGGAACATCATCTTCCCTGGCTGAATCTACAATGCAGGAATCTAATGCAATCTAGAGACCAACTACTAAGGCAGAGCTTGAAATCCGGACTATCCACTGACAGACAGAAATTCTCTCATGCTCGTAAAAAGGTAACTCAAACAATAAGACAGGCCAAAGCTAAGTTTTTCATCAATATAATTGAAGGTGCGAAAGGTAACGGTAAAAAACGTTTGGCAAATCTTAAATAAACTATTAGGTAAACATACCAAACAGGAAAATAATGTTCTAGAATAAAAAATAAATGATGCCCTGATAAAAGACCCTGCCGTGTTGGCCAGCTCTCTTAATGAGTATTTCATAAATAGTGCATTGGACATTACAAAGCTCTTCCCGCCATCTGAGGTCTCACCTAGCCCGACTGTGGATACAAACCCCGTTTTTGACCTGGAGGAGATCACAGAGGTTGAGGTAAAAAATATAATTTAAGGGTTAAGAGGTTCTAAGGCTAGGGATGCAGATGATATAGACACCAATTTTATAAAAACACATATTGACGGTCGAATACAACCAATTACTATGCTAGTGAATCAATCTATAAGCACAAGGGAAGTTCCATCATCCTGGAAGGTGGCCACGGTGACACCGATCTTTAAATCTGGGGATAAGGCAATGATGTCCAATTATAGACCTATCAGCATCCTCCCCTGTGTCTCTAAAAGCTGCTAGACACCAAGCCGATTATCGAAGTCGATAGGTGTCAGGCCGTCGATGAGCGTTGTGTCGCCCTACTCAGATTGGTGTGTATTGCACCGTCGTGTCTTTTCGGCCGTGCCGACACCTTCCGCCAAAGGCCGTCGGCCAAAGAAATCACTCTGATTGGCTGTTCAGCTTAGCGAATCAGTGCATGAGAAGCGAAACGGAAGTGAGGGACCCTATTAAGACTAACTATTAAGAAGGCAAATCTGAGATTTAATTTAACTCCAGCTCTCGACACAGGTTCGGGAAAGCCCCATGAGCTTCTCGTTGTAGATGGAAAATGGAACGCACACGCTATCTGTTGTTTGTTTATATCATGCAGTATGTTCTTGTTCTATCGGTGTATCACGCAGTCTGTCTTCCAGTTGTTGTCTCTTTTCAATGACGAATACCGCTGCCTGCTGGTAAGGAGAGTTATTGCCACTCACGCATGTGCAGTTCGTACGTGCAAGTTGGATGTCGGCTGAAGTCTTTGCGGTGTGTTCCAGTGCGAAACATGGCCAGGACGCAGAGACGTGAGGCCACGTTCCGTCGGGACGTGTTCTTTGGTGTCAGTTTGGTGTCAGTTTGGTGTGTAAGAGGCTTTAGATAGCTGAGAAATGGGTGCCAAAACTAATCACCAAACATTTAGATAAATGTTTCGCTCCACTCCACCCAATGCAGTTTGGTTTTCGTGCACACCACTCCACTGAGACAGCTAACTGTGTCTTTGTGGAAAAGGTTAAATGCATGTTGGACATGAGCCCTGCTGTCTTCCTTGATCTCAGGAAGGCATTTGACACAGTTGACCTCCTAAGTTGACCTGTAAGTGCTCCTTACAAAGCTGACTCATTTCAATTTTTCGGCAGTTTCGATACATTGGTTTAAGTCTTACTTATCGAACAGAAAACAGTATGTTTTGGTCAACGGTGCCAAATCCCCCTACCTTGTCAACTCTGTTTTTGTTCTACAAGGTTCCATTCTTGGACCGTTACTTTTTTTCTCTGTACATTAATGATTTGCCTAATGTATGTCCTGAGTTGAATGTGCAAATGTATGCTGATGATGCGGTCATCTTTGTACAAGGGAAGAACACTGGAATTATCTCATGTTGTCTCTCTAATGCTTTGGACAAGGTTCAACACTGGCTGAACAACATTTGCTTACAGTTAAACCTAAAAAAACAGTATGCATGATGTTCACTCAACGACCAGTCAAAATCGAAGGATCCAACGTGTTTTTAAACGGAGCAGAAATAGAACTAGTCTCCCACTTCAAGTATCTTGGAGTCATACTGGACTCGAACTTGACTTTTAAGCAACATATCAAGAAAGTACCAAATAGCATTAAATTCAACTTGCAACATTTTTAAACTGAATAAAAAAGCAGGAAAACAACGACATGCTGACTGCAGTAGGATTCGAACTTGCTATCCTCTGATTCGAAGATCAGCGCACTGAGCCACAGCCTCCCTACAGGAGAGCTATCAAGGTGTTTGACAGAAAGCTAAATTCATACCACCACTGTACCATCCTTGAAAAACACAATTTCTTGAGCTTGGACAATTTTAAGTCTTTTAAGAATATGTGCTTTTTTTATAAATGTTTACATGGACTGGCCCCCCCTCCCTGAGGGGAATTCATTCACAGAAAAGACACTGGACCATTAAAGGCAGCTGATTGTGGAATAGCCTCCCAACTGAGATACGGGATTGTCCCACTCTCAATAGTTTCAAAGGTCAATTCAAAGAATGGTTGAGAAACAAACAGACGTGCAATCACCGCTAAATGCACTTTAATACAGGGGTATCTCCTCTTGCACTTTATGTAGCTCTTGTATCCTCTCTGGCACTTTATATGTCGTAGCTGTTATATTGTACTGCAATGTGGTAAATACTTGTGTGTGCTGCTCTCGCTCTTTTGCACCTTTTGCATATCATGTATTTTGTTTTTGCTATGTTTGTAAAATGTAAACTTCTTAAATGTTTTATGTGAGGGACTGTGGATGGAAATGAGCTCAAAACTAAATCTGGCACTGTTACGCTTGACACATTTTAATGTTTTAAGTATTCATTACTGTGCATTGTCCCTGCCAAATAAACGATTAAATACAAAAATACAAAAATAAAAAAAGTAAACAGAAGGAACCAAAGGCTTGGAGCTGAGAGCCAAAGACAGGTTACAGAAGTCAGGAGGTATTGAGAGATTCAAAAACGTATTGAATATTGTTGTTTGTGGTCTTGCATGGGATTTCTTCACAATATGAATAATGAAAAGTAACTTAAGCCTTATCCTTTGAAAAAGTTGGAAAAAATTGAAAGAGATACATAGTGCTGACTCATATTATAAAAAAACAAGTACAGAAGCTTTTGCTGGACCCAACCAGATAAAAGCACAATGTAACATGTCTGGTTTTCACAACAATCAAACATCTGTGTTGAGACGTTTTTGCTGCAGGTGTTACAGCATATATCAGCAATGCTATAAATCATCAATACTATGTATTGGCATAAGGGTCACAAGTTTAACTGAGGCTTCATCCTTTATTTCCTGTACTATGTTCCCAATGTATTTGAAGTAGGTATTGAATAAACTAGAAGCATCATTTATGATAGTCTTTCCGAGTAGTTTTTCAAGCTTACGGTTTATTAGACTGACATTTAATGAGACAGCATATTGCTCAAAAGCCCTGTTTGCAGGGGCATAAACACCATAATAACTATTTTACAATCCCCTCTCTGTGAATGAATGTGATTACGAGCGGCCTTTTGCGTGATGTCATCATGTGAAGTTGTCTGCCAGTTATAATTCTGTAGGCACTTAATGATAGTTTTTGTTTTCACTGGGTTTATTACCGGATTATGACAATTTACTGCTAAGCCCCGCAATCAAATGTTGCACCTCTGAACGCAGTGTAATGTGCCACCTTCCTATTCATGCCTGTATTTATGTAACACTGTTCTGTCAGCCAGAGATTTTCTCTGCTTATACTCCTCCTCACGGGTTACCCTCTGGGATGATTAGCAGCGTAAAATATACTAGAATAAAGTTAGCCCAACTTTTGGTTAACAAGAAAATGTTAAACATTTTATATAAATATGACAGTTTTTCTTAATAGACATCAAACTAGGGTACTACAACATTACTGCATTATTATACATTGCTACTACTTGATTAAAGAATAGTATCCAGGGTTGTGGTTAAATAAGAAACACATCAAGTGAAACCATAACCCATAAACTTTAGTCAAGTTTTTTGAAGCTCAATTCAACTGCAGACAGGCTGTGGCCTCCACTTTCACTGCAATGTCACAAATGTAATATAGGCTTCCTTGACTTCATCGAAAACATTTTTTTAAAATTTGAGAATCGTTTTGTAGAACAGGCTCTTTGATAATACAGTGTTCAACAGCTCTATTTTCAGCATCAACATTAGCTAGACAGTCTTTAAGTCTGACAAGCAGGCCACATGAAGTCAAAAATGTGAAATGGAAAATAATGTTCACACGTCCAATTGATACATTTTCTCGGTTTGGATTAGATCAGATCTATTTCCCTATTTAATAAGATCCATCTGTACGTCCAACCATACATACAAAGATCTACATTATACCCCCTTTGATCGGAACCACATTTCATAAATCCTTTCATTTCAAATCTTGAAATTAAATAAATTGCTGCATTGTCAGTTCATCATGATATGTGTCGACTGTTATGTTACATGCAATGCATTAATGCTTTTAAGCTTGACAATTGTAGATTTATATCTAATCAACCTTTGTTTTTATTGATATACTGAAACTTAGACATGTGTAACCCTCATAGTAACAGCAGCATAGCCCTGGGAGCCGTGTGAGGATCAGGTTGTTTGCGTACTGGCACCTTGGTCGTGCTAAACAAGCACGTGTGCAGGTAGTCCACACTCGTATTATGTTATTCATCCATTCAGGACTTGAACTTTCCGGTTTCCAAGCCAAGTCCCCAAAGACTGAGATACTGATGCACTTAAGATAATCATGATGCAAAAACACATGAAAACATATGGCATATGCAAACTCATGAGATTGTACACACTCAGAGCAACATAATGTATTCACATAGCAGCCAGTGGGTCAACTTGGCTCCTACGGATATATAAAGGACCCAAAGGAATCACAATTCAAAAAGGACATCCTGCTGTTGCCTGCAACATCTCATTACAACGCATAACTGATGATAGGTTAATGCATATGTAGGGTCTGTTACAGGCATTAGCTTTAGCTTCAGGAAAACATGTCATAACTGCAGCATACGTACCCATTGGGGTGCCCACCCCGTAGGCTTTGGAGTCAATGAGGCCTCCGATCTGCGTGAGGTTGCAGTTGCGCTGGGTGGCAAACTCTATGGTGGTGGACTCCATGAGGAACGCGTAGTCCGAGGTGAGCACACGGTGGATGCCCTCCTCGATGTCCTTCACCATCACCGAGTGCCTCCGACTGCTCATGAACTCCCACATCTTATCATACGTGGAGATCTTGGTTTTCTGTGGGGAGACAATGGCATTGTGAATAAATAAATAAACCCTAAGATCATCGTCACATTTGTATTCATTGTAAAAGATATACTGAGTTTCCATAAATGGAAAGTTCTATGCTGGAGGTTAATGAAGAATTGTTTTTGCCTCTGCAGTTATTATGTTCAGAGCGATTTTAGAAGCAGGCGAGGGCACTCATTTACATACTGCCAATGTACGCAGCTCTATCAAAACCATTTGCATTTCAATTAATTTTCCAAATTTCATTAGGAAAACACGTCATATGCTACAGCAGAGCTCTATGCCTTCTGTCTGCCTCAGTCATTACAATGGTTGAGGGGAATATAGAAATAGGTTGTGTGTTTTCTGTATGACCATTCATCTCTCTGTCTGTGCTGCTGCTATCACCTATAGTTAGGTTCAGCAGCGGTGTTGTCAGCAGCCGTGTGCTTCACTTTCTACACCTGTAATCACGGAGAAAAATCCAAGAGCGCATTACTCTCCAGGGGAGCAGATTTGAAGGTATTTTTGAAGCCATTTGAAACCTAATTAAGTCACATCTTCAAGGTCCTGCCCACCATTATTGTTTGTAATGACTTTTTGTGGCTGGTCGATATTTTAGATCAACTGGGTGATTTGCCTATCAGAATCTTTTGGAGTCACCCTTGACAAATCAGGCGATTGAGCATGCAAGCTTTAGACTGCTGATAAGGCGCGAGCAGTGGCTGTGAATACACGGAGAGCCAGATTACCACCTACACTCAAGTCAGGCACCGAGCCGAGGAGGGCTCCGAGAGCTGATTGCACTCACAAGAGATCTTTGAAAGCGCAACGAGTACACACGAGGAATAGCTGTCAGACCAAAATAGTAAACAAGTACAAGAAAATCCATCCATAGCATTTCAGAATGTGCTACATCCTTTTTAATTGATCAGAATATTCTAGCAATAACAAAAAAAGTACTCAGTGTTTGTATGTCCTGTCCTCTCCTTACACAATTTCTCATTTCTGCTGGTTTACCTTGTCCTCAAATTGAAGTGGCTGAATGTAAGCATGCTTTCACCCTGTAGATTTTACACATGTATTAATAGTTTTCCTGTAACGCAGTCACTGTTCTCAAGAGCTGTAAGGCCCCCAGCTGTATGTTCGGCAGCAGTGAGTCATGTGGGGTGATGGGGAGAAAAGAACAAGCCAAAACCCCCATCAGCCTGAGTTAGATCAACATGGTGGTGAGTAATACTCTCTATTACAGTTTGGGTGAACTGTTGCATTGTGTTTTAACTGGTTCATGTCATGTAATTGCTAACACTTATGACATATTCTGCTCACCTTCAGGTTCATATCTGTATTTAGTGTCTTTACTGGGACATGTCTCCATGCTTTAATGTTCAAAAAGTTATTTAGTTTTCCCTGTACTGCAGCACCTCTTTTCCCGCTCTGTCTGAAACCAGACCCAAGTCTGCTCTGATTGGTTAGCTGGCCGTCTCTGTTGTGATAAGTCAACCGCTTAGAGATGTCCCGCTCCCGCCCCTTAGCCTATCACGTACAATGTGTGGAGCGCTAGCCAATAGAAGCACAAGTTGGATATTGATGTCACTGTGTTACAGAAGTAAACAAAGGAATCCAATGGAGGCCTTTCAGACAAGGGGGGAGTGTGTGGTAGAGAGTCTCCCTCTGGAGGGAACACAGGGATTTTAGCCTTTGAAGACCATTCACGTGCACAAACATAACAGACTACACAGGAAAGGGAACACCCCAAAAACCATAATAGGGCCTCTTTAAGATTGACAGAATATGGTGTCTTATCCTTTAATCCTCACGCTGTATACCTTGAACCCACAATATTAAGAGAACTCTGTTGTTACATTTGCAGATTACCAACATCAGTCAGATTAAAAACAATAGGGAGGCTTCATTTTTAGCAAAGTTCCCAAAAGCAATAGTCAGCATCCCCACTAAAAAATATCAAACTTGTATTGGTTTGTGCCATCCCACATCACAAGGGACCAGCACTGGGAGATAAAGAATCAGCTAAATTGGGGAGGTGAGGTCCTGCAGGTCCAAAAGGATACGAAAAAACAATACCCATTCTCCCAAAATCAGCCTGTTCAGCTGCTACCATCTGGCAAGCCGTCTTTCCACCAATCTACAGAGCAGATAAAGGTTGCTGTCAAATATAAGTCCCTCCATTTTACTATCATTTTGGTCAAGATAATCGTTCCTTGTTGGACATTGATCACTTTTAATATGTCATCCCTCAGGACCAACATGTAAAATCACAAC
>NC_136905.1:37219604-37258993 GCF_949606895.1 Notothenia rossii
TAAATTGTATTTCACCATTTGCAATCATGGTGCAGTATTGTGTTTGTGCAGGTTGCACAAATACCAGCCTGTCAGGACATCGAGTCCACAGTTTCCCTCACCGGAAAAGGACCGGAGCTAGCGTTCGTTCCTGGGTGCGTTGTGCATCCACCTCCCTGCAGCACATACTCTCCACAGCTCTTTGTTTCCCCCTGTCTGTGTTGTTTGTGTGTGCGTGGTGGCTGTCACTCCTGGCTCCCGGCTCAACCTCCACTCAGCTGCTGCAATCAGCTGTGCCCCCTCCCTGACTACACACCTGCTTTCCATCAAGCCATTTACAACGACATATCAACGGAGGCTCCACAACCCTTTCTCCGCCAGATCGTCAAGTATCAGCCGTATCTCGCGTCTCCCCTCCGGTACACAGCACCGTAGTGTAGAGTTGCATTAGGTAACGGGAGATACGGCTGATACTTGCGCATTAGTTTCTGTTATGGATCAGTACCAACAGTCCTGCCAGTAACGTTACTATATTATCAATGCTACTTTAGTTATAGCCTGATATATGATAGCTAACTTCACAATGTTGTGATGTGACGTTAGCTAACATTCTTTAGCTAACGCCGGTCACTCACCAAAATAGCTGCCAGTTCTCCACTGGTTCTCCTCACACCACAGCTCAATTTCTCTCCGATGGCCGTTATTTCTTCTAATCCTTGGCTGCTCCTGGTCTCTTGGACGCCTAGCAGGCTCATAATTATAAGGTTGTGGTCCGTCATATGCATTTGAATATTCATGTTCAACTTCTTCTGTGTCTTCTGTGTCGAAACTAGCATTGGGATCCATGTTTATTAATACGTTACAACGGCCGCTCTCCCCCTCGTTTCCCCCATGTTACGTCACACGCGGGAGGTCACGTGCAGAGGCTTTTTTATGCAGAAGCATGGGCGCGGGAAGGGGGGTGCTGAGGGCGCTGCAGCACCCCCTAGCGGCAGGCAGGGGGTGCGGAGCTCCCCTGTCTGAATTATTATTTGACGGTTATTGCTTCTCCCGCTGTGCATAATCTGTGTAATATGTAGCCAATAAATTCCACATTGTTGGTAAAATAATATTTTGGCCTGCCCCGAATGTTTTTTCTGTAGCCCCGGACAATTCTACCTCAATTATATAATACATTCACCGTGCTTTACGTGAGCCTCATCAAGATACTAGAAAGGACGGCAGGACTGTAATTTCCCGTGTTCAGTGAATGCGACAGAGGCAAGACACCAGACCAATCAGAGAGTTGCATTGAAATAAAAGTGTGCTTGTGTCATTCAAGCTCGCGGCTCTGTGTGTGTGCGGAAATAGCGCATTTAGTGTGTGTGAGAGAGGGGGAGAGAGAGAGGGACCGGTGCACTGCCAGCAGTAGGGACCGTGTTGTTAGCATCTGGTTAGCTAGCTGCACTAACGGACATACGGAGCTGTTTGTTCCACAACAAGCTGGAGGAGAGCTCTCCACTCAGGTGAGCTAAAGGACTCTGAGTGTTTAGATAGTTAACTTTAGTCTAAGTTATCTCAGTGGGTCTCAAACGGTTTGGTCAAAAATTATTCAAAAGATTATTTCCGCGGCACACCTTCATATGATCATTAATTTATAGTTATAAAAAAAATAAGAGAATAAAGGAAAAACAGTTATGAAATACTATATGGCAGTAAAACAAGAATACAGTTTGAAAGGGGAGTGATTTGTAAAATTTCCATAAAGAAAAAGAACATCTGCTTACAGTTATGTTTCATCTGGGTGTTGAGAGATGTATCCATAGAACTCTTAATATTGCTCTCAAAGTGCACCAGATTGATGCTTTTAACTTCAACATTTTAAAAAAATCGTCCCGGGGGAGCATCCCCCCGGACCCACCTAGAGGAGGTGAGGTCCGCTCCCCACTCGTAAAAAATAGCACTTTACCCCTGCCTATAGGCCGTGAGCTGATTATCGAGCCTTCATTGTAACAGTCGCGGGTTTACTGTGTGTTTGCGTGTGGGGAGTTTTTTTGTGCGTGCTCTAGTGCCCGTAATAGTGTTCACTGGAGTCCAGCACCTCAGCACCCCCACTCAAAATACCTTCCCGCGCCTCTGTGCAGAAGTGAAAATGTCTTACAAAAACGACGCCAGATGTCACTGTAGTGTATATTTCTGTATATTTTTTTCAAATCTAGTGTATTCATCATTTTCCTACACATTTATTCACAGGTGTCTTTAACCTGGAAGTTGCTCTTTAAAGAGGTTCTTGAAAAGTTGTGTAGAGTTGTAATGGGTGGCGTGTGATGCAGTGGGTTGAGCGTTGGTGTTCGGATCAGGGGAGCACAGGTTCAAACCCCACTGCAGTCAGCATGTCGTTGTGTCCCTCAGACACTTCACCCCAAATTGCTCCTGTGGGGATTGTACACAGTATTGAGTATGTAAGTCGCTTTGGATAAAAGCGTCTAACAAGTGACATGTAATGTAATTACTGGTGTTTGTATTGCATATATTTACTAATACGTGTTGCTATTTATAGGATTTATGAAATTAAATTAAATTAATTCTGTCCTTTCCCCGCTCAGAGACCCAGGTCGTCACACACATCTCTGATTGTCTAGCGGACATCTCTCAGTGGATGTCTGCTCACCACCTCAAGCTCAACCTTGACAAGACTAAACTGCTTTTCCTTCCGGGAAAAGATTGTCCCACTCTTGACCTAACAATCAACATCGGCACCTCTGTTGTTTCCCCGACTCAGACTGCAAGGAATCTGGGTGTGACCCTAGATAACAAACTGTCCTTCACTGCAAACATCGCTGCTACAACCCGCTGCTGCAGATACACGCTTTACAACATCAGGAGGATACGCCTCCAGCTGACCCAGAAAACAACGCAGGTTCTGGTCCAGGCTCTCGTCATCTCACGCCTAGACTACTGCAACTCCCTCCTGGCTGGTCTACCTGCATGTGCCATCCGACCTCTGCAGCTCATCCAGAATGCAGCGGCTTGTCTGGTCTTCAACCTTCCTAAATTCTCCCACACCGCGCCGCTCCTCCGCTCCCTTCACTGGCTTCCAGTAACTGCTAGAATCCACTTCAAAACATTGGTACTTGCGTACCATGCTGCGAATGGATCAGGCCCTTCCTACATCCAGGACATGTTTAAACTGTACACCCCAGCACGTGCACTCCGCTCTGCATCAGCCAAACGGCTCGCTGCACCCTTGATGCGAGGGGGACCCAAGTTCCCATCAGTAAAAACACGTGGGTTTGCTATCCTGGCTCCAAAATGGTGGAATGAGCTCCCCATTGAAATCAGGACAGCAGATAGCTTGCACATCTTCCGCCGCAGACTGAAAACTCATCTCTTTTGACTCCACTTCGAGCGATAGAATTATTAACAAAGAACTGCTAACAGAGCACTTATATACTAATAAAGGACTGGCTTATCTATAGCCAGTTGAGTAGCACTTGATATGTTTTAGCTCTATGAAACCTGATGTACTTATATGATTCTGTTTTCTTCAAGTTGTATTTTGTTGGTCGAACGCACTTATTGTAAGTCCCTTTGGATAAAAGCGTCAGCTAAATGCAATGTAATGTAATGTAATGTAAAGATGGTTTTGTCTTAACTGATGTGTTTTACATTTCAATTTTATCATACATTTGATCTTACTTACACATTTGTGCACACAGGGGTAATGTTTGTTTGTGTGTGTGTGAATTTGAATTGCCATCAAGACACACACTATGTTGGTCCTTGTCAACACGGGGAGCCGCTACTTGCCAAGTGTTTTGCATATTTTTTCAAAGAGCCGTAATCAAAGGATCCAGAGAGCAGAGGGAAGTGTTGCTATGTTATTGTCAGCATAAAAACTTCTTTGCTTTTATCAAATATTCTCTTGCACCATATTTTACACAATCTGTTTATAATGCATTGAACACAATAGATCTATAAAAGGAACACCACTATTTGTTGCACTTTTAAAAATAAAATGTACTATTAAAGAAAAAACTTCAATGAATACAAAAATATTGACTATATTAAATATATATATGATAGTCTAATACTGATTATCGTGATTGCTTTTCCAAATAAGTTACGTGGCTCATTATTATATATTTAATGTATAAATGTTTTCCATTGTTTGAAAACCAGTGTAAAACAGATTCATTAGAGGTCACACAGCACAATCTTTCTCTACATCCATGGGATATTATATTTTTTACGCCAACATCATTACCAATAATAAAAGGGGTAATATATCCCTGCTATCTAAAAAGGGCAAATCAACATTTATTCTCTCCCTCTCGGTAGCAAACAATAATTGGTTCGAAACAACAATAGCCAATGGCATAATCAATAATAAAACAGCTGAACATTGAAATATTTTATATTGTTCCTATTTGTCCATGTATGCACCTTTATCCTTCATGAATAACAGTAATGCAACAATAGGGAGGAGATGTTTGAGGTAAATACAGTCAGCCAGGTTCAAATTGGTAAATTACTTCTTTTTAGATTTGGGGTTGATTTTGATCAGCAGAAGCTCTGATGCATTTTCATTGGTTAAATGGTTTGTTACTGAGTTGAAATGGGAATTTACAGAAAATAAAAATACCAACAGTCCCATCTGGGATAACTGCTATGAAAGGAGACTGACTTGGATTAAGCGTTAACTCATATAAATGCACGTTTTAGTATTAAAGAAACCAACGCTGTCATTTGAACGTCAATCAAGCCTGAAGCCACAGAGATCTTCTGTTACTGTCCTTTCTTCTTAGAGGAAGTACAGAAACACGTAATTCTGGATTTGTATTAATGTTTGAGGTGCAAGTTTCTAGCTAAACGTAATTGAGAATGCAGTTTAGTTCTGTGGGAACATAATTTTTAGGAGACAGGGTTGCATACAGCCATGAGCTCGAGCAAGTCCAAAATAAATGATTATTTCTTTCCCCCCCCTCTGCTCTCTCACGTATCAAGCACATCATCCCAATAAGCTTTATGCGTGTGATTTAATCACCATGCTGGAGGTGTTCCCCCCATTTGTCCCATGGCTAATGCAAAACAATTGATGCTTGTACAGCCTGGGGACATGCAGCTCAGTGCCACGGCCATTTGAGGGACTATTGTCTCTGCAGCAAAATATCCCCACAGTATACACAGAAGGTGAAGAAACAGCAACCTCTTTTGTAAGAAGCTATTTTATTAGCTAACAAGCAAGACACAGCAGTGGTGTGTGTTTGCTTATTAAATTATTCAGTGTTATTGTAGCGACAGTCCATAGCGAATGTCCCTGTTCGAGATGAGTGACAAGCCTCAATGCTTCAGAGACTATCCCGCGCACAATCTCCATAATTATCCACCATTACACTGGTATTTTGCAGCAGAAGTCAATTATTACAAAAACATTAAGTATTTTGTCTTGTTTTCCTTGCTGTGAATAGTAATTGTTATGTGTGGACACATCATCTTGTGGTTTTTGTAACAACCAAACAGAGAAGTTGTTCCTGATTGGCTGATGCATGTACATTATTATCACACAGTGGGGCTTCAGCACCTTCATGCATTCATGTATTAAAACAGCTACCTACTTTAGTCGTTACTTGGCAACATTTCTAGTTACAGTCCACTATGATGCATGCAGTTGAAGTGTAGTGCTGAGCAGCCTGCTACAAATAAATACGGGGCACTATTTTTCCTTTATTGCATCATCAGTTACAAAAAAAGGATACTATAATGAATATGTTTAAATTGTATTGTTATAGTTTGGCATATTGAATGTATTCTGAGTTTTGGAAGATTCATACTTATTCTCTTTAGGACGCTGGGTCTAACCATGGATGTATAAAGAGAACTTAATACAACGTTGGAGGCGGGGCGCTGCTAAAACATATGAAAGTTGTTCAGTGATGCATCAAGATAAAATGTCTAGTGGAGCACGCAGCATGCTCATGAACTGTTCGCCGGAGCCTCGCAGCGGAGTTACTGCGGAGTGCATAAAGCAAATCCTTCACGCGATAGCAGAGCGAACAGGTACGGGAGGGTTAGTTAATCGATCGCAGATGACGTTGTGCTCGCGGACGGATAAAAAAAGATTGAACCTAAATGGGTCGCGAAATATACTCTGGCGGACGTTAATATACCTAGGCGGCCCGCCCAAGTAAAGTCTATGTGTGGGAAACCCTGAGATGGCTGTTCCCGGGGTTTTAGACCATAGTTGCTTTTGCAAAACTTGAGCTAACTGTTAACTGTAGCTATATTATTTCCAGAGCTACCAACAACTCAACGCCCAGAAAAACAGCCTCCAGGCAATTTCTTTAATGTCTTAAATTTAAACTCTGGAATATCGTACACATTGCACTTTCAAAATAACACAACACATAAAGCTAACTATCTTACAGGTAGTACTGTACAGCTTTTTGTGGAAGTATGTGCTTAGTTTACTCAGTACGCGTACTGTATACCCTTTAGTATATTGGTAAGTCTTACTCACTATATACTGTTACCATTGATAAGTTTAGATTCTGGTTGGCTGCAAGGTGTGCAATATCTCTTTTGTATAAAGAGAGCAAAACACACAGTTGTTTATTGAGAGTTCTAATGATTTCAGCATTATGAAACTGAGAACCATCTCAGCTAAAGTATGAGCAGTAGAACCATTTTTAATTTGAAAATAGCATTTACTGCTGTGAAGATGCAGCCTGCGCATCTGAGGGACAGCGGAAGGGGAATGCAGAGAGGAAACATGACCATGGAAAATAAAGACACTGCTAAAGTGTGAGACAGACAATGGTGGTTAGGAAGCCTACAGAGGGAGGGGTAGACAGAGCACTATTCAATATTATAATATTCTGGTGCATAATGCAGTCCTACGCAGAAACTTCCCATTGTTTTCTGGTTTCAAAACATCCATCAAACTTCATTGTATTGAGTCAGAAACAGACACTCTCACACATCTGCATGGTTGTATACCACTGGAGGTAAATGTAAAAATATATTTATTTTAAATGTATTAAAACCAAAGCTTGAATGATTTTCGGTTCCCTTCACAACATTCTCTTCGCTTTTCACAACATAAATATTCACAACACGCTCAGGAGGTATGATATGAAGTGAGATTTAAAACCAGAGCTTTTTGAAAAAAGGTGTTTGGCCTGGAAGCATTTTAGAGTGATGTCGATGAATACCAGCCACCTGAGATAAATGAAAGGACAGATATGGAGTAGTAACCACTCTGCCAACAACATTGGCAATTTCCTTTTTCTTTCATCAACATTACACCTGTGAACGTGTGATATTCTAGAGAAAGGTTGTTTTGTTTTTCTATCGTTGGTGAGAAGTTATTTATCACAGCATTTATTTGTAGACAATGCAACACTTTTGTTTTTGCTCCCATTTTTCATGAGATGAACTCCTTTCTATATACACAAAATAACAATTTCTCTCAAATATTGTTCAGAAATCTGAAAAAATGTGTGATAGTGAGCACTTCTCCTTTGCCGAGATAATCCATCCCACCTCACAGGTGTGGCATATCAAGATGCTGATTAGACAGCATGCTTATTGCACAGGTGTGCCTTAGGCTGGCCACAATAAAAGGCCAATCTGAAACGTGCATTTTTGCTTTATTGGGGGGGTCTGGGGGGTCAGTATCTGGTGTGAGGGTAAGGATTAGGGTTAGGGTTAGGGTAATGTTGTGAATCGAGTGGCCTGTGTTCATCATCCATAACATACGCCTGCCCATACCATAACCCCACCACCACCATGGGCCACTCGATCACAACATTACCCTAACCCTAACCCTAATCCTCACACCAGATACTGACTGGTTTTCGGACCCCCCCAGACCCCCCCAATAAAGCAAAAATGCACGTTTCAGAGTGGCCTATTATTGTGGCCAGCCTAAGGCACACCTGTGCAATAATCATGCTGTCTAATCAGCATCTTGACATGCCACACCTGTGAGGTGGGATGGATTATCTCGGCAAAGGAGAAGTGCTCACTATCACAGATTTTTTCAGATTTCTGAACAATATTTGAGAGAAACGGTTATTTTGTGTATGTAGAAAATGCTTTAGATCTTTGAGTTCATCTCATGAAAAATGGGAGCAAAAACAAAAGTGTTGCGTTTATATTTTTGTTCAGTGTATGTTAAGAGTATAAGAAATATATGCTATTTTGTAATTTCTCCAACTTGACACTAAGAAAGGGAGGCTGTGGCTCAGTGGTTAGTGTGCTGGACTTCGAATCAGGGGATAGCTAGTTCGAGTCCCACTGCAGTCAGCTTGTCGTTGTGTCCCTGGGCAAGACACTTCACCCCAAATCGCTCCTGTGGGGATTGTCCACAGTACTGAATGTATGTAAGTCGCTTTGGATAAAAGCGTCTAACAAATGACATGTAATGTAAAAGAAAGAAAAGCTGCAATTAGCAGGTATCACCCGTGTTTGGAAACCAACCTATCCCATAATGCACACATGGTTTGGACCAACAGTGTCTGACCTGCGGCAGTAACTTATGGCTGCAGAGGAACCTCAAGATGGGTAGGATGATTAACAAGCACATATGCTGCGTCTTACACCAACTGTTGTTTTCATTAATTGGTGTAGTGAAATGATAAAGAGACTGCAAATCTCACCACAGCACTTTTCTAATGAATCGCAGGAGTGTGTTTCAGTTGAGATGGAACACACTCAAACATATTAATCACAGCCGTGTCCCTCTGTGTGAACAGTACCTGCGAACGCATGGTGCCTACTGCACAGATGGATGAAAACGAGGTGTGAAAAAAGCTACATCTCAAAGCTGTCCGAGTGCCATGGATGGATTGCAAGAGAGAAAAAACAATAAATGAAACTCTAATCAAAGAGATCTAAGGCCGTGACGTTTTCAAACGGGGCTGGATTAATACAGAACTCAACTTAACTTCGCTGTCACACAGACTGATACAGGAAGTCATCATTCTTAAATTGCCTTTTGCTTAACCGGACTCCACCTGTTCAACTTTCAACACACTTATTAATTTATCTGTATATATCAATCTCACACCGTACTTCTTACATTAATAAGCAATTACTCTAGTCTACACACGTAAATCAATGATTCAAATCAAACTTACTGGGCCAGCGAATCTTAGAGACAAGCTGTCCCTGTTGTCTCTGTTAATAAATGATGTCTCTGTTAATGAATTAAAGTAGAAAGTTTGCATATTTGAAATTGAAATGTTTAAAGAAAAAACTTGATTCTAAACATAACTTTGACAAAGTGTTCTGCTTTCATGAAAAATGTTCATATTCCCTCTGGTTAAAAAAGCATATCATTACTATAAGTCTTTATTTGTTTTATTTTTAAACCTTACATTTTTTAATGTTCAATAATTAAAAGTCAAACATTTCTGACCTCCTTCTGACAAAAAAAAGAGGAAGAGGGATGACCCATGAGGAAGAGAGGGAGGAGGAAGAAGACTATAAAGAAGGATGGAGAAGAAGAGACAAAACAGCTTTAGAACATTTAACTTGTGAACCTGTTGCTTTTATATTTTGACTTGGTGTGTTTGTTATTTTTTTGGATTCTAGTAAATCCTCTATTTTTGTTGAAACCTTAATAAAACCGGTTTGTACTTTGTACATTTCGACCCAATTCCTGGTCTCTCTCATGGTCTCTGAAGGTATCTGTTTGGGCTTAGAGTGAGGTAAGAACACCCTTCCCTGGAAAAGGCTGACAGTAGTTGATCATTTGGATTTGAAATTGTTTAAGGAGAATAGAAACCCTGCTAAGGTTAAACTATAGTTTCACTTTAGTTACTGTGGTTGATGTGGTTTTGATTGATGTTGAGATATGATATAAGCTCTGCTGATGTGGAAATGTCACTGCTGTGATATTAATGTTTGACTCTGGGTGTGTTTGATATTACATTTGCATTGTTTTGATTGGTATAGCTGGGGATCAAAATTGGGGTTAGGGATTGTGGGCCCTGAAGCTGCCCTAATTACACAGGGTTTCTCCTTCAGGGGCAGTTTAGATACTGCTCTGGGGTTCTACCAGCCCACCAACACCTACTACATCATACACTCCGTTTTGCTATCCTGGTGGTCGGACATCCGAGGCTGACTTCAGCCTTGGATGTCCGACCGATAGGGATACGACGGGCAGCTTGGTGTTAGAGGCCACGCTGTAAGCACCCCCCTAAACAGATTACGGTGATCTTGCGCGTATTCTGGGGGGTTTAGTCCTAAAAAGATTGGACGGCCCTTTTCCGGAGCCTTATCAGCACCGGAACTCGGTATCAGACGGCCTAGATATTAACATTGGTTGTTTCGAAGTTAGATTCATTTTCACCATTTCCTGCTTTTCTACATATAGAATATATTAGGGACTATGGTGTTAAAAAGACCAAGAAAAGTGTGTAATGTATATAATGAGTGTGCAAACTTATCTAGTATCCTATCCATGTGAACATGTTTTATTTGTGGGTGGACCTCACATCGCTGAGGTGCACCCCCGGGATTCACAACCAATAACAAATATTTGATAAACTCCTCTCTCCTATCTTTATCTTACCGAGTCTGCATTCTTTCTTGTTATTCATGCATATTTTACTAATCACTCCCCTTTTAAACTGTGTTTTTAATTTTTTACTGACCTATAGTACATATTGGAATGATTTTTTACTTATTTTTTACAACTATATTTACATAGATGACCAAACCGTTTGAGACCCACTGAGATAACTTAGACTAAAGTTTACAATCTAATCACTCAGCGAGTCCTTTACCTCACCTAAACTGACGTTATCTCAGCCTCTCAGTCCGACAGGAGAGGACTCTCCCTCTCCTTATTGTTGAAACAGCTTCTAATCTCCGTTAGCACCAGATGCTAACAACAACCCCCGTAACTGGTGCGCTCTCTCTCTCTCTTTTTCTCTCGCTCTCTCTCGCTCGCACACTCACACAAAATGCGCTTGTGCCACACACACACAGACGCTGTGTGCTCCTCCGTGGCGATGACCGCTTGCGTAAAAAAAACAAAAAAACACATTTGAAAAGTGGGGGGGACACAAACGGGATTTTGAAAAGTGGAGGGGACATGTTCCCCCCTGTCCCCAGTGGAAATTACGCCCATGGCTATTATACACTATTAACTTTAAAGGCTTCAGTTTTTCTTCTTCTCCTTTGCTTGCGAAAGTGTTTCTACTGCTTTACGTCTAGCAGTGTTTCCCAGAGATCTGAAATATACTTGTGGTGGTAGCCGTGGGGGGGGGTTGTTAGTTCTGTTAGTTTGCCGGAGCCTCGCAGCGGGGTTACTGCAGAGCGTAAGCGCAGAATTGCGCCGCATTTGCGCATGACTGATGTGCCCGGTTCTACGGGGGTGCATAACGGTGCATTGCACCCTCAGTTGAGTCGTTATGCACCCTCATTTGAAAAATTGAAAGTGAAAAAAAAAGAAATGTAAAGTGAAAAGATATATATATATATATATATATATATATATATATATATATATATTAAAAGTGAAAAATATTACATATATAATAATAATAATAATAATAGTAGTAATAATAATAATAATAATAATAATAATAAGAAGAAGAAGAAGAAGAAGAAGAAGAAGAAGAAGAAGAAGAAGAAGAAGAAGAAGAAGAAGAAGAAGAAGAAGAATATAGTTGAAATAAAATTAATTGCAATTGTGGTTAAATAATATTTTCTGGTGCATTTATTTGGTCAATTTAAACGGCAGCCTAAGTAACGTTATTATGTCAGGTGTGCGTGACCTGTGTCGCACGTTTGTCATCTGCAAGGTGCTTACACAGCAGTCAATGATGGACATCAGAAAATGGTTAAAACAACCAGCCCTTATCGCCAGCAGTACTGCATCTACTGCAGGTAATAACAGTTCAGATCATGGGGACATTACGTTACCACTGTCGTGGACACTAACGTCCTCCCGCCCGACTTGCCGGCATTGCCCGCCTCGCCCACGGAGGCGGAGCAGCTGCAGCTGTCTTCGTTGCCCCAAACACCGCCACCCCTCGGTGGCCCGCAAGTGCCAGAGGACCTCGGCAAAACAGAGCCTGCCCAGGTATATTTAAAAAAGTACCCAACTCGCCTGTACAGGTGCTCATTTTGCAGCTCATGGTTTCAAAACAGAGATTGGCTGGAATATTCCTGTAAAAAAGATGCCATCTTCTGCTGCTATGCATGTAGACATTTCGGTCTTAAAAGGGGAGTGATTTGTAAAATATCAATAAAGAATTACAGTTCTGTTTCATATGGGTGTTGAGGTGTATCCATAGATCTCTTCATTTTGCTGTCAAAGTGCACCAGATTGATGCTTTTAACGTTAATATTTCAAAAAAAATCTTCCCGGGGTGGCATGCCCCCGGACCCCCCTAGAGGAGGTGAGGACCCCCCTAGAGGGTGTTAGGTCCACTCCCCACTTATAAAAATAGCACTTTACCACTGCACCCTCTATAATCTCAGATGCACCCTGAGTCATTTTGTTCTGGAACCGGTCCTGCTGATGTGCAACAACATGTGACTCCTCTGTTTCTTGTAAGGTCTCCCTTTCTGTTGGTCGCTTGTTAGCAGACCCTTCTTACGATAGCAGAGCGAACAGGTACAGGAGGTGTAGAGCGAGGGATCATTGTCCACTAGTTAATCGATCGTAGATGGCGTAGTGCTCGCAGACGGATACAAAAATATACTTTGGCGGCCGTTAATATACCTGGGCGGCCCGCCCAAGTAAAGTTTATAGAGGTTTCTCAATACTCTAATTTCCCCTCCTCGACTCCTCGGTCCTCCGGTAGTGACCCGGAAATGGATTTCAGCGCTCCATGTTGAAGGACATCTCATTCCTCTAAATGCACGTCGAGGACCGAGGATCGAGGAGGCTCTCTGGAGGAGCTCTAACCGAGGAGACACTGATGGGTCCTCCACGGCCGCATTTCCGGGAACGGTGGAGGCTTGACGCACGGCCGGACTTATCTCAGCCAATGACAGCTCTGCATGCATCCCCTGGATATTATTTTAGATACTGCTTTCATTGCGACGCAATGTTTCCAGTGAGAAAAGCTGTGAGGTCCGTGCAGAAAGCAGAGCAGTGTGTATAATATATATCACTCAGTATAACAGGCCTACTCTCTTTATTTGCTTTAGTTTAGTAGATATCTACAAACAAAGAGTCAATATTTTTTTAAGACCATTTAGTGCTTCACATAATAAAATACAAAACGGCTGTAGCCTGATTATGCTTTAGGAGCTGTAGGTGTGTGTGTGGTACAGTGTGTAGGTGCGTGTGTTGTACAGACGGGTTTCAGTTGGTTTGGTGTCCTATGCTTACTTTTAATACTTGTAAATACAACTTTTGGCCCGTAATTTCAATTCCCCATTTCAACGACCAGAGAGTCTCTGATTGTGTTACGTTATTATGAGAGTGCTCACATACTTATTTGATTCTGAAATTGTATATATTTATATAAATGTATGTGTGTGTGTGTGTACTGTATATGTCCGCATCTGTAGCTAGCCTGTTATTGTCTCATTATACCGCACTGTGAATTAATTAAAAGTAAATATATAAGTCGTCATGAACACATCTGTCCATCAGACAGAGGGCTGCTGTGCCTCCTGTCATCATTAATGGACGTCTCTTTAAAATGACCGCTCAGAGGAGAGGAGTTCTCATTTCTCTAACCGCCTGCTGCTTCCCCTCCTCTCTCCTTGGTTCCCCTCCTCAGTCCTCCGCTTGCATCTCCTGTGGGCGGGACTAAGTATCGAGGGTAGGACTCGAGGAAAGGAGTCGAGGAGGGGAAATTTGAGTATTGAGAAACCTCTTATGTGTGGGAAACCCTGGTTATGGTATGACGTCTTCGCAAAAGGTCTCAGTAGTGTTTTGAAGTGAGAAGTTGTCCGTGAGCCCCGTGAGTCGGACCCCCCCACAAAACGAAAACTCGTTGGTTCTCCACGAATTAAACAAGTCACCCAAATCAGTGTTAAAAAAGTGGGAGGCGCTGAAAAGTAGCTAATTTGCATGCATGAGGTATATATAATTTTTACCATCAATATGTACATATTTTACTGTTTTGTTTGTTTTCTACTGTTAATATGAATATGTAACTGTTTATGTTTATTATTTTTTATTTCACTGTTATTTCATGTACAATGCCTTCTTTGCATGCTGCTGTGACGAAAACAAATCCCAAATTGGGATCAGTGGCTCAAACAACAAAATGGCTGGGGGAAATTTTAATGTGGAAGAAAGTTGTCTACCAACTGACTTTGAGCCATTGAGCCACAATGCTTTTGCAAAAAAGGAGATGTTTCTTAACTGCATGTGGCACCGGAGTTACCACAAACTATGATAGCCTAGTTATTTTAGAAAGAGATGCTTATTGATGAAATGCATTGATATCTGTCAGAAAAAAAAGTGAAAATAGCATTAACCTGTCTTAACCATAAAGGTAACATATAAAAAAAACATCTATGGTTTGAAAAACTATTTTACCAGGTAGGGAGAGTCAATACCAAGATGCAATATGGTATATTAAGGATCTAATGCCCGAACAAAATCAAAGTATACTAAATCAATTGTATAGCGCAGCAAACATAAGAAAGGTTAAGCCTCTTAGAGTTGGTTATCTGGTATCTTATGTCAAATATTAGGTACTGTTGTAACATGCCGTGTATACATTCTGTGGTTGCATGCCTCTGCAAACAGCTCAAAGTTGATCATATTCCTTGTCATACCCATGTTGTTATCTGTACAATTCTGGGTGATAGAGCAGTGAAACACAACAGTGTAGAAAAAGAAAAGACTGTATTTAGTTGAATGATATCCAGTTGTAACTAACCTTGAAGAAGGTCATGGTGGAGCCGTCCTCCACCACCCCGTATTCTATCTTTGTCTGCTTGGCCAGGTCGTCAGCAGAATCGATGGGCGACTCCATCCTCTCCACGGTTAGGAAGGCCGCCAGGTTCGCCGTGTAAGAAGAGATGATGATGAGCGTGAAAAACCACCAGATTCCTCCTACAATTCTGGTGGAGAGGGCTTTGGGCATGAGCTCAGATCCTGAACGAGAGGAGCAAAGGAGGGTGGTGAGGCCCGGGACAGCATCAGGCTGGGGAAGGGGCAGCACTCTGCCTGGATCACACACTCACATTCACAGAAAGTGGGCAGAGTGGGCAGCCTCATGGGTTGACGTTAGCTTCCTGCGTGCTAGTAACTGAGTGACTGTGTGTCATTACTGCACCGCCTCTTCTAAAACTAATATTTATTCACTCAGTCACTCCGCCAGAAAGTGCTGAAAGCAATACACTTCTGCGACAAAGTTACTTCTGGAACTTGGTGATCTACTGCTGGCAAGCTAACCGCTAACTTGATAGCTAGTCATTTTTGAGTTTACCTACGAATTCATCTTGCCAATTTGATTGCTGGGAAAACATTTAAAGCACTCTTTTGGAGATTCACTATTCGAGACCTCACTGTCACAGGTTATTATCTGTCATTATTGATTGGTTGCTAACGATACATGAGCTAGCCCTGAGTGCTAACACAGAGGTAGCCTCTGCGGCTACCCCGCTGCAATGGAAATTAGAATATGGGATGGACTGTAAGTAGGTGGTACTGCCATAAGGCTTATCCCAAAACCAAAAAACAAATCACTTTAACAGTACTACTAGTGCTGTGACAGTATACTATTCTAATACAGGGTTTAATAAAATTGGATTGCACACAGCAAATGATAACTTCTCCCTCTTTCAGATTCTTCAGCTCTGTTCCCAAAAAAGAGGATATCAACCTATATTAATTATTTACTTCACTTGCAAATGACTCCATTGGTTGTGGCCATTTTTACTAAATTAATGTATTTGGTTTAGAAACCTATCTGACATTATTGGTGGTTTAACAATATAATGTTGTTTAGCTTTGCACAGCATTAGTTACTTATTTTTTCTCTTACAGTTAATTTACCATTAATACCATTAATGTACCTGTTTAACATTTAAGTTTTACTCACAATGTATGCAGAGCATTAGGGAGCATGTGTGTCTGGGTAGAGTATAAGGTAGGGAGTTTTGTTGTCCAAAGAAAAGGAGGTGGACCTGGGTTATATCAGGACTATTCTCCTCAAGCGGCTTAAGCTATTGAAAGCTGGGATTTCGCACATTCACTCAGAAGCAAAGCCGATAAAGAGTCAGAGAGATAGGAGGTTAAGAACTTTGTACTCCACTCCCTTTTGTGAGAGACTCCCTTTCATCAAACCTTTTCTGTCTCTCTCGCTGTCCCCTGAGTGAGCTGTCTAGTAGAGGGAGGATGCAGCGAGAGACATGACAGTCACATGCAGCCTCCTACTGTTTAAACCCAGGAGCACATCATGTTTTTAGGAATACATTGGCTTACTTACCTGTTAAATCATAACTGATTGCACACACCATTCTGATATCATACAATTACCATTGGTTGAATTAATTAACATGAAAACAATTGTCTTTTCACAAGTAGCTGGAAGTGTTTACTGTCAGCATGCTCAAATAATGGAGCAATGGCACTACACCTACTCTTTTGTAGCACCATGATGCCACTTTTTAATTATGGGGTGTTAAATTGATATATTTGGCAGTTGTAGCCTCCAAACCAGACAGTATGTTGATTATACATTGATTAAATCACTGAATAGTTTCAAAGAACATATACTACTGTATAACTCAGATCTGATGTTTTTTAAAGAACCAAACACATCTGGAATGCTTTCAACATAATATGTATTTGGTAGATGGATCATAGCTCTAATTTGCAATATGGTTAGGCATTTCTCATGCCAACATATTTTACAAATACATTAACAGAAAGTGATTTAGAGTTTAGGCAATCATTGTGTGATTTCAACATAAAGACCCATCCTACTGCTATTCACACAGAGCCCCCCCTTAGAAAACAAATGTTTGGTTGTACCTCTCATAGAGTGGTGCAGGAATTACTTAATATTCAGCACTTCCGAAGTCAAAGTTTTTTAAATAGTTCTTTGGTTAAAAAACAAAAATAAGGTCTGTGGTTAACACAAGCTTAAGATATGAAGCTTTTTTGTCCTACAGCATAACATTTGTCAGTAAAAACCCCAATCTTTATTTCTATGTGTCATAAAAACAGCTGTTGCTAAAAACTGACTAACTCAACTATAAACATCATCAAGCCGAACATTAGTCACCTTTAGCTTAGCGGTTGTGAAACACAACCTTAAAAACGTGATGTAGTTCATTAGCCTAACGTTAGCTTTTTACTTATGGTGATTGCTGCTGCAACGCAAACATTTCCCAAATTGAGATCAATAAAATACATTTTATCTTATCATAATGTGTGGAGATTATCCTGCTGAACAAAACGTGTAAGTATCATAAACTTGTGTTGGCCAAAGAGCTTATAGTCTTAAAAAAATCTAAATCCAATATAAAAATCCCATTGCTTTTTGTCGAGGGAGCTCTTGCGATGCTAACTTTTGGTTCGGGTTCGAACTACGTCATCACTGCCTCATTCTATTAGCCACCAGCCATCCACACTGTCAGAAGTAGCTCCACCACAGTATGGAAGTCACCCAGCACTGGCAACAGCCACCCACTCTGCCCATTCATAAAACCACAAACACAAATCAAGGTAGCAGGCATGAACACAAACATATTCATCAGTTCTGTGAGCAGAGGATTCTGCATATTCTGTTATCAGACGCAGGTATGTTTAAAACATGTTACCAGCTCCATGCTTCTTTTCCTTTTCCCCCTCAGAAACCAGAACAGAAAAGAAAAGAGGGGCAACCCACTCAGAGGAGCGAGTTGACCCAAACAGAGCCTGGTTGGTGCTGACTGTCATGTACCCAAGGTAACGTCATGACCAAACAGCACATCCCACAGTTTTCTGGGGGGCGGGGCAAGCCTCCGGGCAGGGGAGCCTCTCTACAGTGCAGAGCTCACGGTGCCATGAAGACACCGTGAGGTCAGTCTATCCCACCGCCGTCTGGGCCTCAGCCAAATCTTCTCAACTGGTCAACCCTACAAGTATGTGCTGCTAGCTGGTCAAACAAACAACTCTACTTTATTCTCTATTCGGAGTTGCTAAAATGCACGACATTTGCAAAGATCTTACACGGATTCAGTCAAACCAGCCACCATTTTGATGTCAAATCATTTGCATCCTAGGATTCAAATAAATTACAAATCTGTAAGAAATATTAGTAGCTAATTTGGGGATATTAGTACGCATGCAGTATACTGTACAGTAAGTTTGCATGCAACCAGCCAACAAAGGATACGTTATTAGTTACTTATTCCGAAGAAAGATAGTCTATAGACTTAAAGGGTCACTTCATCCAAAAAAACATTTTTCTAACTTACCTCTCCTGGTATGTTATCATGCAGATATTTTTTTTTCACTCACCTACTTCAACGGTAGAGGCCAAATTTGGAATGGATTATTCAGACTGCTAGGAACACTGTTTGAACATATAATTAAATAACAAATACTTTCAGGGCCTCTGAATTAAATCTGTTGAAAAAACGACTTAACCTTGATTTTTTTAACAACTTTTCTATGGTTGAAAATAAACGTTCACAAGTAGTTATAGTTTAATTCAAAAGGATAATTTTCAAACTCTGTGGTATTAATTCATAAAAAACCTTGTGTTTCACTATAAGGTCTTCAGTTGATTTTGAAAGTATTATAGAAACAGTTTTACCATCATGAATCCAAAGTTTTATCCTCTCCACAAATATAAAAATGAATATTCCAAAAGTATTTCATGGTGTTTTCTAATCAATGAAAGCTAATGTTTGTTGTCCAAGGACGTTACATAGACCGGGCTTCTTTCTGCGGATTGATATGACTGCACACAGTCCCTTTATCCTCCTTAGCAATGGTTTTTAGCAAATAATTAACAATCTCTGGTATATCCAAATTGACCAATCAGAATCATGTATTCAACCAAGTTGTTTAATAAAATATTCTCATTCATTTGTTCAATACTGCATTAGAGCATTATTGTCAAAGAAAAGTATTCAAAATGTGGGGGTATACAACCCAAAACAAATCTTTATATCTGGATGTGAATTGACCCATTAAAGCAGCTTTGACTATGGCAGCTAGTTATTTCTTTGCACTGTCCAGATGCTGTGACACATACACTTTATACCATGCTTTCCAAGCCCTACAATCATCTACCTGCTTATTTGTTACATTGACAACATTTTAAAATGCAACATCTCTCATTCTGGCATGCATTGTATCATTAAAAATAATAACATTCCTTTTTCTTATAAACTCTTTCTCAGTCTTAAGATGCAAACTAGTTGAGAAGATACGGCATTGGTTTGGCAGACGGGCCTAAATTCACATTCAATCTCAATCATTCCTTCAATATCAGGTATCCTGGGAAGGGGGGGGGTACACTTACCTGTTCGAATGCTGTAGATAGGTGGGGGAAGGTAGGGGAGGGGTTAGGAAAAGGGTAGCATGCAGGTGCACCATCCTCATTCATCGATCACATCACTCAAATTCCACTCAGTCCATCCTGCTGGACTCTACCAGAAAAGCATCTAGCATCATGCACAGAGGCCCCCATGCATGGTCATGGGCCTGGTCCAAGAGCAAGGTTTGACCCCCAGCAAAAAGTGGGACATGTGCTAGAAAAAAGGGGACAGGCAGAGGCGTCTACCTTGCTGCATGAGAGCTCCAACTCCAAACCAGAAACTATTTAGCAGGGTGAAATTGTTTTCCACTACATCCGAGTCGGGGTTGCAAGGGTGGGGGTTATACCACTCGTAGGGACTAAACCTATGACATTAACAGAGAACACACACACACAGATGTTTATTGCAGTTGCATAAAGACACAGTTGTCATCCTACCTGGGGAGACAGGAGAGAGAAAAACAACGTTACTTAGTCATAAGAAACACTTTAAACCTGCCGGAGGACACGTCCCTGATAAAGAAGCACTGCTATGTTTTCGTGGACATAGCTTAGAATGCTATTGCTAACTGGATTAGTAAATTAGAAAAATGAATTATTGTAAAATGATGATTAGGATTTATTCACTGAATAATCTATCAGTCAAAATAAAGCCTCAAAAATGTCTGCTCACCTGAAACTCTCTTTTCCGTTGTTAAATTGTAATAAGATACGATCCTTGGCCCGATTTTAACACCAGTCATATTCCAAAGGTGGCTTCTCATGTGGGAGTGCTCATATCAAAGGCAGTTCCCCTCAGTAATTTAATCGATAGGGTCTGAAAATAACTCCATTGTCAGCCAAGAAAATAACTAATAATCCTTATAATCTTGGAGGCGCATTCATATTCAGCAGATCAAGCGGTTAATTCCCATCATGCCCACGCCGGCCCGGCGCTCCCCTTCACTCGACACACTCCTCAAGCAGAGAGATTTCTCATTTATTCATATCAAATAAAAGTGACATTACATTAGTAAAGGTTGATTGGTCTACAATTAAGCATTCTGACCTGATTTGGTTTGGGCTGGGGTAGAGGGGGAACTGGGGCCCTATCTTGACTCAAGCTGTTAAACAGACACAAGGGTTTGAATAATCAAATTGCGATGTATAATGTAGACTTACTGCACTGGAAGTCCAAAGCGGTAACCTTGAGTGCATGTAACATCTGCACGCAGGATAATGCAGATGAAAGTGCTACACTGCCGGGTGTCAAGGTTTTATTCCATTGTCCTCTGTTATAACACAGTAGTACTTGGTAGATTACTGTTATACACGACTCTATGTGAAGACGTATGGCTGTATCGATGAAATGAAAGCATCATAACTGTACGCAGTCATTGACTAATGGGCTCTGCCATTATAATGTGGTTAGCAGTGGTGTTTCTTTTCACTCACACACGGGAGGATATTGTGTGGTGTAGCTCAAGGACCCCTGAATGTCCCCCTTATTTCTCTTTTAAGAGAATCCTTGGCCTAAATCAATCCGTCCACTCACTCAATTTGCCCCAGATTTGCTTGCTTGTCAATTTGCAATGCCAAATTGAGTTCATCTGAACTGCGACCGTGCCGTGGCATGTGTGACCCAATCTCTTGCGCAGAGGTCTCCGCGTGTTTCCTCCAATCATGTCAGGAAAAGCCAATTACAGCTCGCCATGAACATGGATCAGCGAAGTTGTCAGCGATGTGCCGGATCGTGGCGGGCTGGACCGCTGCTGGTTGGGTCACAGAATGCTAAACCGTTGCCGTTTACAGCAGACACCACGGCTTAACCCGTCTCTCACTGTGGCCTCGCCTGGCTCGCCTGCTGTCATTTTGATCCAATTACACTGCCCTTACATTATCTCAGATCATCTGTGCTGCAGAGGGAGAAACTTTGAGCAAGGTCAGTGCAGAGATAAGCTCGGGCGGAAAATAAACAGCGGGGAATTCACCAGCTGCGCAGAAACAATGTGAGGCTTTTATCTTCCTACGGGGTCAGGGTCACCCAGCAGAAAGGTCCAGCGATGATGGGCACGATAACGCCAATGTCAGAGGAGATGAATCAGCAGCGAGAGAACGGTCCTGTTGCTCTGTCCCAGCATGAGAGACTATCGGAAAGTAAGATTACATTTAAAAACACAATATGTGGTGGTGTGGCTTGGACAATGTTAATGAATATCGCAAGCTTAATATTTTTTGTGCACTTACAATTAAAACTGGCAAAAAATGTTGTGCAACATTTTCAGGCTCAACCAATAGGTACAAGTCAGATTTGTTATCTCTGGTATACCCTGCATCAGGGTTTTTTCAAAGTATGGGTAGGTGAGCCCCCCCTCAGAGAACATGAGAACAGCCGCGCCCCCCACTCCCAATTATTATTGCTATTATTATTATTATTATTAGTGCGAATGCCGTTTACAACATTCCACTATAGTACTTCAAATCTTTATCCCCCTTATTATTATTATTATTTCAGCCAATACTTTGGCTCTCCATAACTTCAGCTTATTTTCAGCTACAGAAACCATTCCAATATTAAACTATTCAGCCTGTTAAGGAATCGATGGGAAACCTTCAACTTTTTCAAAATATTTTGTACTTTTGGAAATATTCAGCTTTTTAAACTCTTTCTTTTAACATTGAAGTCAATGGGAAGAGCCTTCAAATCAGCCAATACTTTAGCTCTCCATAATTTCAGCTTACTTTCAGCTACAGAAACGATTCAACTATTAAACTATTCAGCCTTTTCAGCAATTGATGGGAAACTTTCAACTTTTTCAAAATATTTCACACCTTTTGAAATATTCAGCTTTTTAAACTATTTTTTTAACATTGAAGTCAATGGGAAGAGCCTTCAAATCAGCCAATACTTTAACTCTCCATAACTTCAGCATACTTTCAGCTACAGAAACCATTCATTCCAACTTTCAAATGATCACAAGACCGTCAGCTATTCAATTCCTATTCAGATTTTTGATATCTTTTACACTTTTTGAGATATTGAATTTAGTTTGGAGCTTGGTAGAGAGGCCTTTTTCAGATTTTAACATTACAGTGGATGGAGCAGCTTGTTAAGTCTAGAGTGCTTTGATCTCAAAACAGAGTGGAGCAGTGTTTAAAATTCTCCCCCAAAAATGTTTTAAACTTGCCATAATTCCAAAACCCTACACTCCTCAGACATATTTTTTTCATGAAAAGCGTAGGAAAACCTCTCCTAGGTTGTAAAATAAAAAAAGATTTAGAAAAAAAATTAAACAAAATGCCTCTTGAGAGCATGCAACAAGTCCAGCTAGCTCCCAACTGATTCCCATGTTAAGAACATCCAGATCTTTCTTCAGAACAGACACACACACACACTCTCTCTCTCACACACACACACACACACACACAAACACACACACACACACACACACACTCTCTCTCAAACACACACACACACACACACACACACACACACACACACACACACACACACACACACACACACACACACACACACACACACACACACACACACACACACACACACACACACACACACACACACACACACACACACACACACACACACACACACACTCTCTCAAACTCAAACACACACACACACACACACACACACACACACACACACACACACACACAGACACACACACACACACACACTCACACACACACACACACACACACACACACACACACACACAGACACACACACACACTCTCTCTCGCACACACTCTCTCTCTCTCACAGACTCTCTCTCTCTCTCTCTCTCTCTCTCCATAGTTTTTTAACGGGTGGCAAAATGGTCAGATATACAACTCAATGCATTCTTATGGGACGCAGTGCTGCAGTTGGTTGACTTTGATCTCTGGACACACACACACAGGTGTTATGATTGGGTTTTATGAGTAGGTGCTCAGGAATAGAAACAAACACTGACAGACTGGACTTTAACAGACTGTCTCAGCCTATTATTTTCTGTCTGATGGAGACTTCATACAGACTTCAACAGGTTCCACATATTTTATACATTATTGGTGACGTATGGTTTTAGTCGAAAAGTTTGCAGTCAAAATATTCTGCTGCTTGCCCAAGCCTTTTTACTTTCTTTTCTCATCTTAATCCAAATTCATTCACTACTACTTACATCTGATATTTAACTCCTTCGGCCTATTTTCAGCTGCAGAAACCATTCAACTATTACATTATCCAGCTATTTCAGGGCATCAAGGCTATACTGTACATGTTGTTATTTATACCTTTTTTTTTAAAAAACCTTTTCTTTTAAATATTAATCTTTTTCTGCATTTTTGTAGCTAAAAGCAGCTACCATTCAGCTAATAACATATTCAGCTTTTTCTGCATTTTCAGCTAAATTCAGCCATAAATGTTCACAGTTTACAGCATTCGCACGCATTTTCTGCAGGAAATGCATTTTCTAGTTATTATTGTTGTTGCTATAATGCAGGGGTATTCAATTGCATTTCAAAGAGGTTCAGTAAGAGAAAATGTCATTAAATGCTCTGTTTTCGCTGTCTACCTTTCTCTTTTTTGAGCACGCCATCTGAAGTTACTCTGACTGTTTCTCTCTTCTTGTCTCGTCTCTGTGTGTGTGTGTTTGAATCTATCGTGCTGACTTACGGACTGCACCGATTTGATTGGCTGAGTAGTGTCACCTCCTAAAAACATAAAAAAGTAACTTTTTTAAAACGTTTTTATCTTTATGTTTTAAAAAAAAAATTTAAACAGTTTTTAAATGTTCAACATTGTGTATGAATCCTTATATGCTCGCGGCAACACACTGAACATCAACTTTGCCTCCTTATTACACTCACCCCTACTTTAGTGCTGGGAACATGAGTCTGCGTCTGTGCACAGGCGGATGATGCCGGGATCAGAGTCCTGCATCGGGTCGGGTACCCGACGGGTCACCCGCAAAAAAAGTGATTGGTATAGTGAGTGGTATTTTCCCCAAAAAAATTCCGAGTTCGGTTCTGGGTAAAACAAAGAAGATGCGGATTGGGTCGCGAGTGACGCATAATAAATATATATTTAAATAATGATAATTTCATTTAATGTTTAAAGATTCCTCAGACCTCTCCCCCGCGGGACCTTGCATAATCATAACCTCTACAGCGCATCAATCTGCTGCTGAGTGCGCCACATTCAAAATGGGTGGAAGAAGCTCTAGCGGAGAATGCATTGTAAATAACTCTTCCTCAAGAACAAAATCCAACGTATGGGAGGCTTTAGGTGTCATCCTAGATGGAGAAAATAACCAACATCCCACGCTTTTAGAGCCAAATACGCAACTGCGTGTGTTAATAATTGCATGTTTTCATCTGCTCATAGGATATGCGGGTTCGGGTCGGTTTGCGGATCTTGTGCCGACGGGTCGGGTCGGTTTGCGGAACTAATTGGCAATATGTGCGGGTGGTGGGCCGCAGGGCCGCCTTAATGCACGGGCTGACCTGGGCTGAAGCCCAGGGGCCTACGGAGATCGGGGGCCTATCATGAGCCAATTAAAAAAAAAAAAAAAAAAAAATTCAATTTTTTTTTTTTTTTATTTCGGGTGTTTTCAAAAAAAATGTAAAATAAACAAAGTCTTGGCTTTCAGAATATGAAACTTTCATTTCCAAAATCACACGATAAATACATTTTTGAAGCTTGTAAAGGGAAGACGACAGCTCTCCCTCGCCACTCTGCTGTTCCACAGCGCCGCCCCCCCTCCCTCCACTGAAATTATGAATGTAAGGTGTATAGTAATCATAGATAACACAGCAAGGTCCGTTACAGTTTGTCTTCATCTGATTTAAAAAAAACAAAGTCTTGGCTTTCAGAATATTAAACTTGTTTCGGCAAACTCAGATGATAAATACAACTTTGAAGTTTGTAACGGCATAATTACAAGCGGAGAACGGAGTAACTTAACGTCACAGCAGGCATAACAATAGCCGGTGTTTCTCGTGAGGGTTTTCCCCGGGAAACAAACACAATACACACAAACGCAAATATACACAAACACACACACGTCAGTATGAGAATATGTTTCACATGTGACTTATTCAAATTGCGAGTGATTGAGTGAAGAAAAAGTTTGAGTGGCGCTCGGAAAAGGAAATTGTTGAGGGAAAAGGAGTTTCGAGACAAGCAGCTGTTACAAAAAATGCCGAAGCTTACAGGCTATTTTAAACCTGTAGGCCAGGATGAGGAGGAAGGACAGATGAGTTCTGTACCGAGCGGTAGCGGTGCCGGCCGCGGGGCCTCGGAGACAAGTAGGCCGTCTGGTTCTGATAGCGATGGAGTAGCGGGAAAGGAAAAACAGACAGGAGGGACATTATCTGTTGGAGGAGATGGAGAGGACGACGAGGACTTGCTACGTGGAGGGGAGCCAACGGCAACCGGACAAATACATGAGGGAGGCCCGATACGTCACTCATATGGAGGAGAGGACCAGGCGCGTGTAGAGTAGAGTGGAGAAGTGCGATCACAGAGCCTGCCGAGGCTATAAATGACTTTGATTTGTTGTTTAAATAGGGGGCCTACAAAAACTATCAGCCCCAGGGCCTGATGGCAGGTTAAGCCGGGCTTGGTGGGCCGGGTTCGGTATTGCACGTTGCAAGGGCGGGAGCGGGTCTTGAAAATCAGACCCGTGCAGGCAGGGGCGGACTGGGACTACAAATCAGCCCGGGAAGCCCCCTGAAGCGCTCTGGCGCCCCCCCAGGGAGGCGCGTCTCACACTTTGAAAACCGCTGTCTTACATGGTATTACAGGCCCGGTTCCAGAACAAAATGACTCAGGGTGCATCTAAGATTAGAGAGGGTGAAGTGTAAAGTGCTATTTTTATAAGTGGGGAGTGGACCTAACACCCTCTAGGGCAGGGGTGTTAAACTCAAGGCCCGGGAGCCAAATCCGGCCCGCGACTTCATTTGATGTGGCCCGCAAGAGCTTGCAAAGAATATAATACGTCCTTATACGGTTACATGCCACTTTACAGACGACATGTCCCACAATGCATCGCGCACTGTGACATGCGCACTGAAGAGAGAATTATTTGCCCTGGACTTCTGCTTTCAGACGTATATTACTAAGTTATTACCCTATCCGATAATAATCCAATTCAGAGGCAATAATTTAATATAACACATTATTTTTTATATATTATATATACGTATGTATATTCATATGGTTACAACCGGCCCTTTGAGTGCGACATCCCTGTTCTAGGGGGTCCTCACCTCCTCTAGGGGGGTCCTAGGGGGGTCCTCACCTCCTCTAGGGGGGTCCGGGGCTATGCTCCCCTTGAAGATATTTTTTTAATTATTGAAGTTAAAAGCATCAATCTGGTGCACTTTGAGAGCAAAATGAAGAGATCTATGGATCTATGTGCTCTTTGCTTGGTTCATGCCTTCCCAGTCCCTTATCACGTACAAGAGCATGGCGCCAGTTGTTGTAGCCAGTTGTGGTGAAGGCATCTGACGTACTTGAACCAAAATGTCTACATGCATAGCAGAAGATGGCATCTTTTTTACATGAATATTCCAGCCAATCTCTGTTTTGAAACCATGAGCTGCAAAATGAGAGCCTTACCCCACTGTACAGGCGAGTTGGGTACTTTTTTAATATACCTGGGCAGGCTCTGTTTCACCGAGGTCCTCTGGCACTTGCAGGCCGCTGAGGGGTGGCGGTGTTTGGGGCAACGAAGACGGCTGCTCCGTCTCCGTGGGCGAGGCGGACGTTAGTGTCCACGACAGTGGCCGCGGGTAACGTAATGTCCCCATGATCTGAACTGTTATTACCTGCAGTAGATGCGGTGTTACTGCTGGCGATAAGAGCTGGTTGTTTTAACCATTTTCTGATGTTCATCATTGACTGCTGTGTAAGCACCTTGCAGATGATGAACGGGTAACGTAATGTCCCCATGATCTGAACTGTTATTACCTGCAGTAGATGCGGTGTTACTGCTGGCGATAAGGGCTGGTTGTTTTAACATTTTTTGATGTTCATCATTGACTGCTGTGTAAGCACCTTGCAGATGATGAACGCGCAGCGGCACAGGTCACGCACACCTGATATAATAACGTTACTTACCGTTTAAAGTTGCCAAATAAATGCAGCAGACAAAGTTATTTAACCACAATTATAATTGATTTTATTTCAACTATATTCTTCTTGTTCTGATTATTATTATTACTACTATTATTATTATTATTGTTATTATATATGTAATATCTTTGACTTTTCATTTATTTAAATTTTTTTACTTTTAATTTTTCAACTGAGGGTGCAATGCACCCTTATGAAACCCCCTGATTGGTAACGATATATATTTGATCTAAGACTCAGTGGAGTGGTGCAGATACGTTTCCTGAAACCGGGAAATGAATTAGCATTTTACCACTTCTGATTCATTCCACTTGAAGCCAATGGTTTTTGAACGTGTTTGTAGTAAGAAGCCTCCAGAAGATCTTTGTTTTTTAAAAGTCTAATAGAATTACACGTTTTTTAGAAAATAAAAAATGTAATTAAACAGTGGCTAAATTAACTAATAAACGTCATCACGACGGACATTAGTAATCTTTAGCTTAGCGGTGCTGATGCGCAGCCACAAGGTTAGCTTTTTTACTTATGGCGATTGCATTTACGTTCAAAGGTGCTGACAGACTTGACAAAGACTGGATTTGTGGACTTGCTCAAAAACGTGGACGTGCTGTATCTCTGATGCACTGTACAATCTCTTGTAGATTTCTTGCCAATATAAATATGTATCATAAGCTTTTTTTGTACATCAAACAAAATCTAATCACATAGATTTTTGATGAGGGACCCCAATGTGATGCTAACTCCTTGGTCAGCCTACACAAATACATCATCACTGCACCACTTTATACCTCAGTTGTGTTTTTGCCTCAAGATTCTGAAAAAAATATTGGTGCATGGGATTCAGAGGAGAATTCAAACCACACGATGTACTGTACCTTTAATATGAGCACTCATTAACTAAATGTTTAATATTCAAAAGACAAAATACACTTTGATTTAAGGAAAGAGAGAACTTCATATCAGTATTATGAGTAATTTTCATATAGAAAAATTATAATTCTGGATGACATTTCTGATTGACTGCTGTCACTTAGCTAAACCTCTGCTTTTTGCAAATAAAATCCCTTCATGTGTATGATGTAGGGAATTCCCCAAAGTGTAACAAGGTGTTAATGCACAGGCTTTAGCAGTGGTGTGGTGTGCTATAAAGTTTTTTTTGTTTCATCACCTGCGCCAGAAGCAGCAGCAGTGCGACTGATGTCATTAGAAGGAACATAAAATAAGCGATAACCGGTGACATTAACATCAGTAACTGGAGATATCAGGGCAGTTGGCAACACAATAAAAGGATTATGTGGTTTTAGCAGTGCACCCGTGTGGAATAGGCCTATCGGTGGCGAGGAGAAGCTGCTCTAACTGTGTGTACGTCAGTCCCAGTGTTCTGTCTCTCACTCATACCAACAGTCAGTCACACAGCGCAGCACGAACACAAGCATACAGTACATAGATAAAATGTGTTATGTGTACACACACAGAAACAGTATATTAATGCACAGTGGAACTCCTTGTAAATTGTATGTGCTTCACTATACTAGATGGTTTAGTCTCACAAAGTTTCATGAAATTAGTTTGACTTTTAAACATACAAATTATGAATGTGAACAGAAGTTGGAGAAATACATTTCCTCACCATTAAAGGATCAAATGGAGGGCATGCTGTCAATACACCTTTTTATTAGTGTAACTAAGCAGATTGTTCAAAGAAATATCACTGCACCTGTGTTATGTAAATGCCTGATGTATGTTTACAGTTTAGTGGGTAATAACACCTTGAGATGGATTACTTTTTCTGCATAGAACAAAAGCAAAAACAGTGAGACATTGTTCAGGGACAGAAAGCTTGGTAGGGTTAAGGTGCGGTGGAAGGGGGGTTAAAAAAAAAAAAAACCTAAACTATAATCGTCCCCTATGCTCAACCAGCTAGGTTATCCTCACATCATCCCTTTGACCAAACTTTTACCAAATCGTTGGTTAAAGGCACTTTTCTTTCCATAGGGCATCAGACTCATATTAGTGTTCTCCAGAGCACCAATATGAGTTGCAATGATATTGATCAGTATAGACATCATACAGACAGGATAGACCTAAAACCTATAACTGTATTCACTGGTTTCAGTCACTGGTCCTAAACAATTTAGTATATTTTAGTATTTTATTGTATACACTTTTGAGTGTCTTTCGTTTTTTTTTTACTGATCGAATTCTGAACCATGAATAACAAACCAGTTTTCCTTCTTGGTCAACCATGATAAAACCATATGCTAGCATATTGTATTTTTAGATTTGGTTCACTTTCTTACCCCTTATTGAGTCTATCGATGTAGATAGTGGGGTTTTAAACAGGCATTTCTTCTGTATAATGTAGCTTCAGTGACAGCTGTTGACTAGAACAGCAGGGAAACTCTTTCCAATAAGATTTGGGCCTTTTGAATCCCTGTGGTGAGCAGTATAAACTAAATTCCAGTCATCTCCATTTTATTCAACCAAGGCACCAAAACTATTTGCACGGGGGAGGAAGATATTTGACGTGTACACTACCAGGGTAGTTCAACCACAGAGGCTCTTATCACCTGACAAGACATGTTAAAATGCTCTTGTCACATATATAGTGGTAGAGGAATGTAATCTCTTCTGCTCACATTACATAATCTGCCTTTCACATTTCATGAAATTCAGTGAGAGTGCTTATGCTACACTCTACTACATCAACCACATGCAGCTGTAGCCCAGCATGCATTGTGTGTACAGGAAAAAAGAAGGAATAAAGTGAAGGGGGGAATTCATACACTTACCCAAACACTCACTTATAAAGATATTATATACAGATAGGTGCATATTCTGAGCCAACTTAGATGACAGTTGCCGCTTTTTATTTTTGTGTGTGATCATATTGCCAGTAACATCAGAAAATACATGTGCGTTAACGGTAAAACTGTCAGGTCACAGCTGCAAGACAGCCGATGTCTCCTGAAAGTTTTAGAGTTAACATGAACTTATTTTCCTCTTTTTTTCTTTACCATGCTTCAAATGGCAGCCACAAGCAAGAACCACGAGATCACGAGTCAACCGTCAAAGTCATTGGTCTAGGTTTAATCTGAAAGGGTTGTCAAAGCAGAGACACTAAGAGAAAAGACAACTTGTGCAAATCATATTTTAGATGGTTTCATCAGCCACAGGATTCTTAAAGTTACATAATTATACTGTTGAGTGGATAAACACAGAAGCAAATACTGCACTAAGGAGCTGCTTGTGTTGATAGATATAACACCTACTAATCCAATGTATTCAAGGTTTTTTGGTCAGTCAGTCAACCATAACCCTAGAAAACATCTCTGATTGTTTATAGATGTTTATGTTTTAATCTAAAGCTCGGTTTTATATCATGCATTTTATTCTTTTACCAGGCTTTTGACTATGAATCAGATAAATAAAAGACCAAATGAACAGAGTTCTTTGCCTTCAATTACCAAAACCACAAATCCAATTACAAATGAGTTCTAGCACTTATTAGCGAATGTTCTTTACAAACAAACTTTGCAGCACTTGGGTTTATTGTCTTTAAACACTTGCAATGCCATTTGAACAGCAAACGATTAACTGCAGAGAGAGACCTACAATTGTAAAACATAGCTCCAATTTGAAGGAAAAAAAGTTAGGTGCAGAAGTGACAAAGTGAGTCATTTACAGAAAAAAACCCAAATGTCTGATTTGGTGGGGTAAAACAAAACACAACGCCTTTAAAAGCCTGCATAGGAAAGTCATCTGTAAACATATATTTAGATAAGGATTGTCAGTGGCTATGAACACCTTGGAAGCTTTACAATTAATGGGTTGAGGTGACAGCCACAAACTCCTTTAAACCAGATAATTGTTGTTCTGTTGTTGTTTTGTTCTGTTTGTTTTCCAGTTGTCGTGCTTGAAGCAAGGTGAAGGAAAAAGAAGAGACGGCATGAACTCTGAGACACTGGAGATAGTGAGGGAAAGGTGGGAGAAGGGCAGCAGTGTTCACACCGAGCTTGACAAATCCCACACACACTTACGCCAACACATATCCATATGAGAGCACAAGCATTCTGCCACTCTCTCTGACATGTACACACAACCCTCGAACGGCTGATAGGCCTACAACTTCTCTATCTAAGGTCTGGTGGTTTAATTGTGTGTGTATGAATTTCCTGTGGTTTCATTACCGATACCAAAAATATGCCAGGAGCAGAGGTTGCGCTGCCCATCATTTTGACAGACAGGATCGTAACATTTCCGTCAAAATCCAATATTACCAGACGGCCTTTACACAACTCTGACGAGGGGGGGGGGGGTTGCGAGAGAGCACGCTTGTGAACTGTCAACGGGGGGAGGCGTGAACTGTTAGCGCCGTGTAGCCCACTGCGCCTTGCTGGAGCGCGCACAGCGTAAAGCAAAGACATTTAAATTATTTTTACGGCAAAGTTAGGTTTGGAAACGGTATCATTTCCTTTTTGGCGGGCATGCATAACACCCGAGCCTCGCTGCGGGGAAACTTTTGGTGCTGTTCCGAGTCAGAAATCGAATCTGTCAAAATGACGGAAAATATTCTGTTAACGCGACCTCTGGCCAGGAGCTAAGCACCAACTGAATTGGAAACTTGAAAAAGGCAAATATTCATGTGATCCTTAACGGTTAAACTGCATTTAGCATTTTACACAGCAATGGTGTTAAGGCTGACATTTGATACATGACTGTTGATTAGTGTCAGCACTGTCACTGAGTGGAAGGCTTTTACTGTGTGAGAGTGCTCAGGATGCAGATCCTGTGATTACTGAGATGGGCCTGCTGTTAGTCCGAGGGGCGGGGCTAAGCAATGGAAGCTAAGCATGTTTCTGTCTGTGTGTGAGGCTGTGATCACTGGAAGTGACATGTTACCTGGCTATGACAAACAGCACACAACTGACACCCAAGTAAGCCAGCAGAATATACATCCAGATATCGGGCGACAGGGGGTTGAGGAAGGAGAAGACCCCAGGGTTGGTCCCGTTTGGCTTGCGGTACAGTATACTTATACCCAGCGTCATGAAGGGTTTGGAGAAGTCGATAACCTTCTCTCGCACGTATGTGATGGCGAGGGGAGCCACTGCAAGATCAGCTCTCTGTCAACAGGAAACATAAAAACAGAAGAGAAATAGGCTATAAGTCAAAGGCACAGGAAGGATTTAGAGGCAATCAAATTAAGAAAACAGAGTCTTTACACACTACAGAGTCTGTCCCAAGGCACTTAGCAAGACATTTAAAGCCCTCTTTCTCTTTGCACACATCGAGTATACTCTCGCTAGTAAACTCAACCTTTTCCCCCTGGAGCCTAAATCAAAGTATTCATTTATTTGCTATAACTACTTTCTGCTTTTGTTGGGATAGGTGCAATCTGTAGACTACCATAGCTCTATACTTTATACGACGCTTTGGGATATGGGGAGACATATAGAAGAGGTCCCCATTGCTTTTAGAGGACAAACAAAACTAGAGCAAAGACTTTGGAATCATTTCTATGCGGTTGTTGGACTGTAGGGAACTTTTGGTTTTTTGCTTTTTTTTCTAAGGTCTTGTTAACACGATAAACCTCATGTAACAAAACTCTAGACTATAAATCCAGTCTGCTCCACGATATTCTTGTACAACAGCAACGTACTTTGACTTAAAAAGGCAAAACAGGATGCGTTGTATATGACTATTGAGAACATTTTAGCATAACTTTATTGGACCCTGTCTTAATAATCATGACACCCAGTATAGAATGGAGAAGTATTAACTGTTGGAATCTGCTTGTACTCACAATTGTTAAATCCTTCTTAGGCCTTGACACTCAGTAACAACATATTTTGGATTGTTTTAACATTGTTTCCAAAAAACAATGAATGATAGAACAAACCAGTTCTGCTTTCCGGTGTGGCCAACGAGATAAAGAACACATGGACAAAGCACTCTTTACTCAGACTAATCAGACTCTTGCCAAGTGCCTGCACTCAGTGATTCTGCGTCCTTGATACACCACTTTTATAAAAAAGAAAAAACAGAATTGGTACTAGATTAGCATTGTGCATTGGTAAATTCTGTCTACTTCACCTTGACTTTGTCAGTAAGACATCCAATCATCACCTCAAACACAACACCTCTCAGCAAAAGTGTGTGTTTTTCTCTTTACTGCTCAATGATACAATTGTTCAGCAAGCTTTTAGTCATATTCTGACAAATTCACCAAAGATCCTAAATGTTAGAGATATTTTTGGAGAGTCCACCCAGAGAGAAGAGAATATATGATAAGGATATACTTCTCCTAGCTCATTGTGTAACAGGCAACGGTACTGTATATATTTGAATATCTCTACAACCCATGCCAATTCTGTGGACCTTGAGGTAGCGATGTTTTTTTTCAGTTGGAAGGTTGGGGGTTTGATCCCGGTCCCTTGCCCAACAGGTTGCATTTTCTTGAGCAAGACACTGAACTCCAATGTTCTCCCATAGGTATAGCCAATGATTTGTGAATAGTAATCTCTCCTGATGAACCCTGAACCTGCCTCTGTATGGGCGAATGGTGAATGTGTTCGAAAAGCTGTTTCACAAAGACTAGAGAAGCCCATACAAAAGCAGTCCATGTACCATGCTACATCTACTCAGTGTTTGAAACATATTCTATGCAATGCACTGCCACAGTTGCATCTCTTATTCCCAAGCAGACTGAAAATAACTAATACATCTGTCACTTGAAATGTTGATAATACTTCTGACATTTACATCGTGGGTAGTTATTGAGGATGGATCATTTAAGGAAGCAATTAACTTGAGACCTATTCTCACATTCTTTTTTTAGTTTGTCTTTGGCTGTGTGTGTGCGGAGGGCTATAATACTTTTCCACTGCAAGAACTTAGCCCATTCCCCAGGTTTAAAATGGCATGCACTTTTAATAACCTTGTGTGGCTTTGGTAGTAAGTTATTCCTACATCAATTACTGCAATGTTGAATATATTTGTCTTTGATTTTCATTATAATGTACATACATATGTAAAGCACTTGATATGCCATGGCAGGGCATATAAATCAAATCACGTGCCTGGCACCAACTGGAAGTATTTTGCTAAATGTCTTATCTACTGAACCTGCTCCCTCTGAATGGCTTTCCCTCTACAAAAACTAATGACATTGTTTTTTCCAAACTTACATTTTTGGTAATACTTGTTTTGGTTGTGTCTTTCCATAAATGTTCATACAACATAGCTTTTCTTTCCCCAAGTGTTGGTTTTCTGGTAGCTAAAGATGCATTGGTGAAATGCTGGTTACTGTTCTATGTAGTCATTCTTGATTGATGACCCATACCTTCTTTGCAGCACTTAACCCTAATAAACATCAAAAGAACCTGGAACTTATTGCAGGTCACCTTCTAAACAATGCCATCATTTGGTCCAGTTACTCATCAACCAACCAACCAAACACAAGCAAAACAAAAGCAGATCCTTTGACAACTGCTGTATCTGAGGTTATCTTTTGGCAAGAGTTGCAGTTAATGGTTTGTTCAAGGGAATACTTTCCACCTTGTATGCAGTCTAGATTAGTCCAATCAGTGTTGATGGTGTAATCAATTGAAGCAATAAAATAGTGTTTGCTATATTGACTAAGAAATTGAGTTTCTGAAACAGAGGGTCTCTGCTGCTATTTCCTCTTACACGGAAAGCCTCTGTCTTTCTTTGTGTAATTTCCCCGGTTGAACGCTTGAAAAAGTGAAATGAAATGTTCCATTGTAAAATGTATCCCCATCCAGTACATCCATATTTTGGGATGCCATTTTAACTGTTGAAAACGTTTCTCGTTTGCCATACAAAAAATGGTTCTGTTTTTGTTACCCGTATAGACAGACTACAAATCCAGGCTGAAATAGAGTGGTGGAGGAACAAGTCCTAGACCGCAGAAAAAATAAGTTAGCATTTTACAACTTACGGTTTCCTTTCTCAAAGTTAACGGTTTTGGCTTTTCTTTAGACACCTGAAATAAAATCAGTGGTTGACAGAAGTTGAAGATATTTCCTCGTTTTGTTCGACTACATAAGATACGTCAGTAAATACCACACTGGTGAATGTCCAAAGCTTCTGTGTCATAAAAATGGTGGTTGCCAACAAGTGACTAAATAAACTAACAAACCTCATCACGCTGCCACAAGTCTGCCTTTTTAAAACGTTTTAAGTATTATACATGTGTGTTTGACATTGAGCTTCTTTTCTGTAATATACCATCATCCAATTTGGAAAATCCCATTGCTTTTTGTCGAGGGAGTCCTTGCGACCTCCCGGTTGGCCAACAAAAATATCTTATAGCCATCACTGCACTACTTTAAAGCTCGTACTTCTTTATTTCATCCAAATACGTCCCTGTAACATCAAATGAAAGCTATCAGAGACAGATTTTGTAGCTGCAAGCTTAGCTTTCTTGCGCAATATAGCACTCACTAAGGAATGATTGCTTTAATTAACTGAATTCACATCCAACACTTACATAAACTGTAGTGAATTTTTCTTTTTGATACACTGCAGTGGCAAACAAATCTGAATCTGCTCTATATACACACAACTGTTTCTCCAAACACTGAGCATTAACATGATTTCTCCCGGAGTTATTTATAATACTGAATAATCCCTTCTCTGGCAAGCGCAGAAGTCGTGATTGTATGTGAGACATGTGCGTTAGAGATATAGAGCGGGATGTATAGAGCCTTCCCAGGAAAGTCATGTTAACATATCTGGGGTGAAAACCATGCAGTTCTGTTGACAGTTAATAAATCTCCAGCTGCATTGTGACTATAAATGCTAAACATTTACAGCAAGGTCAAGTGGTTCCTTTCTCAAAGATATATCCTTTTTGTCTTATGAAGGTTGCCATATATCACTCGAAGATGAACGGAGCAAGCTTCCCGCTAGCAGCTGGGATGTAACAAATGCAGTACTCAAATCTTATACCAGTGTAGTGTAGGAATACTCTGTTACAAGTACAAGTCCTGCATTCCAAATGATACTCAAGTAAAAGTACAAAAGTAGAATATATTTATTGTGCAGATTGGTCCGTTTCAGAATAATATATATGATATGTTTTATAATGATTGATCATGAAAGTGTTCTTAAAGCTGGTAAAGGTGCAGCTAGTTTGAATGACTTTGTATACTGCAGGGTAGCTTGTGAATTACTCCAGGTGGAACTAAAGTCTGATTTAATACTTGATTATATTTCACATCATTCATCCACATCTGTAAAGTAATTAAAGGTATTAAGTAAATGTAGGGGATTAAAAGTACATGATTTACCTCTGAACTGTAGTGGGGTAGAAAGCAGCATTACATTGAAATACTCAAGGACTTAAGAACAGTACTTGAGTACTTTGTTACTTCCCATCTCTGAAAAATAGTCCAGGCATCTTTGACACAACCCTCCACAAAGTTATCTCCACTTTGAACATTAGAAAGATCTTTTTGCTAAAGTCCTCTGACAGGGTGTTTTCAACTTGTTCAGCTCTAAATTCAGCATGTCTTCTCCAAACAAACTCCTTCTGATCTGAGGGCCTGTCCGCTGTGATCACCATCTTTCCCTGTCATCCCGCACCCTGTTCAGCCCACTCTGAATATCATGTGGCAGGGGATTGGGCCCTTCACCATGAGAGGAGCAGACGGTGTCACAGCGGCCAATGACTCCACTGATCAGGAGCAGAGGCAGTTAGGGGAGGCTTGACCCCTCTTGGGTCACATGTTGACCGTTGGCCATGCAGCGGCTGCTATTTTTATGCCCATGCAGTTTGTCCTTTCTGAGACTTTGTCGGTTGTAATGATCTACACTGTCGGCAGATTGTGTGTGTGTGTGTTTGTGTGTGTGTTTTAATAAGCTCTGTAGGGGAAAACGCGCGCCGACAGAATATATGCTCTCCTCGCATCACTGTACCCTCAAAAAGTGCTGCTTGTTATCTTCAGATTCTTTTTTCTACTTTTCCTCTCAGTGAGTTTCAGTGAAATACCCGTCATTATCCTACATCTTATTTTTGGGTAATTTTCAAGCATTTAGATGCTAATAGATGTTGATATGACAATAAACACTAATGTAAAAGTCATGAAAAAAAACTTGTTCTTGACACAGAACTAGACAACATACTTGAGGTGAATCCAATTAAGAAAGCAGGGTCTTTACACACTACAGATTCTGTCCCAAGGCACTTAGCGAGACATTTAAAGCCCTCTTTCTCTTTGCACACAACAAGTATACTCTCGCTACTAAACTGACCATTTTCCCCCTGGAGCCTAAATGAAAGCATTCATTTATTTTCTTTACCTACTTTCTGCTTTTGTTTGGATGGCTGCACTAAACTTTATACGATGTACTGGGATGTAGGGAGACATATAGGACAGGTCATCAGAGCTTTAGAGGACAAACACAACCAGACAAAAGAGCTCTTTGTACTAGTTTCACTACTACTGTTTCTGTACTGTATTGGGAAATAAGGTTCATTTAGTTTGCTTTGTTTGTTGGTTGGTTTGCAAGACCTTGCTGATGTTATAAGACTTATAACACTCTCACTGTTAGCACATAGTCTGGGCCCTATAAGTGCAAAGTCATATGCTTTGCACATGACTTGCAAATCTTCTGCCAATTTATTTATATTTAACATGTCAACATCAACATTTCGTTTTTCTAAAACATGTTCTTGACAGAGAACACAAGAGCAATCTTAGAGTGAATTCCATTTGAACAAAATGGATCCAAAACACACAATTATTCCTATAATCTGTTAAATATTTGTTAAATGTAAAAAACATAAGAAATTTAAAAAAAGAAAATAGAATTAATAGATTATTTTGTGACAGCTGTTATTTTTGCACTTATGTTTGCACTTGGATCAATAATATATTCTACATTTTGATACCTTGTTCTGTTGAATTAACAGTCCAAAACCCAAAGATATTACTGGTAATTTGCAGGACATAACAGTCTGAATCCACTTTTAAAGCAATAATTGCTGTAATAGATACCAAACATATAATCTAAACCCAAAAAAGTTTAATTATAACATTTTATTCCCCAAACAAATTGCTGATATCTGAAAATATTAACAAAAACTTTCAGATGGGACAAACTTCTCCACACCTCTTCAATTGACTTGGGATGTAGAATATAATCACACCCACTGGTCTGAACTTAACTTCTGTTTGCTTGGATCATAATCATGCATTGTCTTTAATGAAGATATAAGAGACTCACGTGGTCCATGAGCTCCTTGATCATGCCGTTCCACTGGCCCGTGTTCTCGTCCTGGGCGCCGTACCGCCCGTCCTCCACCAGGCGGACCTCGTACGTGAAGCCCAGGATGCTGGCCAGCTCTCTCAGCAGGTCTATGCAGAATCCCTCGAAGCGGTCGTTCCCGTACAACGGCTTGTCAGACTTCTTGAACATCACATATGGCTCTTCCTGTCAAGTGAAAAAGAGGAGGGGGTGAGTCTCCACGTCTCCACGTCTCCACGGCACCTTTTACCTTCAGATAAGGCCTATCTGAAGGGTGTCTGATGTGTGAGATAGGCTTTGGAGCTACACGTCGGCTGGAGGAGTAAAGTATGTGTAAAGCTGCTGTGTTTACGTGTGTGTGTGTGTGTGTGTGTGTGTGTGTGTGTGTGTGTGTGTGTGTGTGTGTGTGTGTGTGTGTGTGTGTGTGTGTGTGTGTGTGTGTGTGTGTGTGTGTGTGTGTGTGTGTGTGTGTGTGTGTGTGTGTGTGTGTGTGTGTGTTTGAGAGCCAGCAGGCCCAGTCCTGTGATGTGATGTGAGTTAGGCTGGGTGCAAAGCGA